>NC_060287.1:24831130-25019677 GCF_021613505.1 Equus quagga
CTGAACATTTCTGCAGATTTATGATGTTCATTTTTTTTTTTAAAGATTGGCACCTGAGCTAACATCTGTTGCCCATCTTCTCCTTTTTTTTCTTCTTCTCCCCAAAGTCCCCCAGTACATGGTTGTATAGTCTAGTTGTAGGTCCTTCTAGCTGTGCTGTGTGGGATGCTGCCTCAGTACAGCTTGATGAGCAGTGCCGTGTCTGCGCCCAGGATCCGAACTGGTGAAACCCTGGGCTACTGAAGCGGAGCACGCAAACTTCGCCACTCAGCCACGGGGCTGGCCCTCATGTTCATTTTAAGTCAGGGGACATCATGATTTTTGTCTTCACCTTCACCTTTGAAAATGAGAGAAGTCAGTAAAGCAGGACAAGAAGGGATTTATTGATTTAGTTTGCTGAAACCTAAATTGAGGACTGAAAACAGAAGTTAGGAGGAAAATGAGGGGCGAGAGAGAGAGGATAGATATCTCACGGATGTAGCTATCTAATGGAATAGCTAATGAGGATTGACTGTATTCAGCACTTTACAAGCATGATTTCATTTAATCTATCCAGTGCCATGTGAGGTGGGCATATGATTATCCTTTTTGCAAAAAAGAGAAAAGGCAGCAGTTAAATATCTTTATCATCATCAGAAAGCTATTTAACAAGTAACTAACCTTGGCACTCTGGCTCCAAGATTCTGCTCTTAACTCTTAGAATATACACTACGAGGATTTTTAGCTTTTTTATTTGAAATATTCTTGTTCTTTACGTGTTTCCCCATGGTGCTCAGCAGTAAAACTTTACAGTAAAAAGAGACTAGGTGGTTTTCCTTAGGGGCAACCAAAAGATGGGGCACGCGGGTAACTGCTCCCATGTCACAATCTGATTGTGGAAAAGGGCCACCAATGAAAGAACAGCCAGCTGATGACAAAATAGCAAAAGAAGTAGAAAAAAAAGTACAAAAGAAGAAGAAAAAGCGGATGAAACTTCTAATTTTAAGGGGAAAACAAAGAAAGGATCAAAGAAAAATAAAAAGAAAGTATGCCTATGACTAAAGGCTTTCCATACTACATAACAGTAAAAGTTCACGCCTTGTTTTGCATCCCTTTTCTTGAAATACCAAAATGTATTACATTTCTAGTATTATTTGTTACTTGCACATGAAAATATTGCTTAGATTATCTCTGGGAGAATTAAGGCCATGACATGAGGTTAGTCTCTTTCCTTGTAGCCGTGTGGGAACCTGTATGTTCCAATTTCCTTTATTGTCACAACTCAAAATACAGATACACACACTCATGTACTTACTTAAATTTAGTGAAGAGGAAGGAAAGATAAGAATGGATTACAATTCAAATATTTACAATTTTCTCATAACCTTAAATAATTTGTGAACCAAAATTCTACAAGTACCTAGTTATACTTCAGTAAATAATATTTTTAAAAAATGCATATTAACATTTATTTATGACTATGTTGGAATAACCATATTAGGCTGAAAATCATTGGGCGTGTTTTAAACTCAATTATTGAACTAGAAGTGTGACTTTTTGTTTTGCCATGCACACTAGCTATTTTGTTGTGTTTGGATTCAAGTCTTTGGACCAGTTTAGTGAAGGAATTACCTTACAAGTGGGTCATTTAGCACATAAGTAATTTTCTCAAATAGGAACCTCTCTTATATTCTCCTTAGTAACAAACTACTAAATCAAGGATACAGCATATGCTAAAAGCATTGTAAGTCCATTTTTCCCAATGAAAACAAGCAACAATTTGTGCTGACATAATTGCAACTTTATATTTATGAATCATAACAAGAAGGAATTAATTTTTAGTCTTCCTGTTACACTTTCGCCTTTTTTCCAATCCAGAATTCTAGAGAAGTTGTAAGGCACTTCAGAGCATTGCATGGAGTATTCAGGTGTGGCACTGGACTTTTAAAACAGTTTAAAGGCATTGAATAGTAATATACTGTAATACACCTTTTAAACCCTAATGGACTTTAAAATCTTTCATGGAAAATTCCCAAGTTACCACGATAAGGTTAAGCTCTGCTTTCTTTGGGGAATACTTTTGGGAAAAATAGCTTAGTTTGATTTTCATGGAAAAAATATCTAAATAGTAGTATTGCTGTTTAAATTTTGTCACATTTCTTTTTGTGGGTGTTTTAAAGTGAATCAACAGGTTTATGTAAACATTATGATTTGGCTTCTCCTGAATGTTAGAAAGAAGCAGTGTGTAAGTAGTGACGTACGTGGGCTTTACATAAAGAGATTTTGCCATTTTTCAAGCCAGATAGGGCTTTTGTATCAACAAACGGAACACAAATCTCCAGTCTTAACCTTAGAGAGAAAAGTCCTATGATACTTTAATGAGTTCTTTGTATTTTAGGTTTGCTGACCAGAGTATTCTATATATCTAATGCTACCAAAATTTTAATTTTATTATGTATTCAAGTTAATTAAATAAGTAATGGTTGTCTATAGTAATCATGGCAGACAGAATGGGTACTGTAAGGGGCCTGCTGATACAGATCTTTGTAAGTGAGCATGGAGGTAAATATCTGAGCAAGTCATTCTACCTTCCTGGAAAATATGGATTTTTCCAGTTGTGTTACATGTATGTGCTAAGTAAACCAATGTCTCAGAATGCTTTACATTTAGAACTTTGAATATTATTAGTTCTAGACAGCAACTAAATCATGAAAAATATTTAACGGAGCTTCTTATGTTGCAGTTAGAAATCATTCTTTCATCAAAGATGTGATTTTAATTTCCCAGTAGGCTTCTGCACAAATATACTAATCTCTTCTCAACTCTCTGTATAATTCTTTGATCTTTTAATACTTTATCCTGGGTTATGTTAGTCTTCCATTTCTGTTTACTAAGACACTTTCAGCTACCTTCCAGGCACACCAGGAACCTTTCTACAGACTCTTGGAATATACTCCTAATTGCTTTCACAGTGGATTATCTTGAGCTGGCCATGTAAGAAAGGGCCACTGTCAGTAGCACAGCTCATTCATAGGGTGAGTTGCTAACATGAGTCTTATTGAGAGTCCCTTTTTGTACATTCACATCCAAACTTTTAAGCAGTGATGTCAGCATTGCCCTAGAGATTTTTCAAAAAGGGGCATGTGGAAAACCCAGGTAGGGTTTATTCTATGAGATATTTAGACATTCTTAAAACAGGGTAGTTTTGTTTGGAGAAGCCAACAACTTGGAATTCCAAAATCCATCTCACAGCAGTCCCACTAAGGGTCTTCAGGCCAGGCAGTACTTAAAATGAGATGAAACTCCCCAAATCAGGTAAAACAACCATTAAAACGAAACCTGTCTAGCTAGAAAATAAGGAAAGTTTTCACAGCTCTCTACAAGATAGACTGGATGTCTGCTCCCTTTTTTTTTTTTTCTTTTTTTTATCTCTAGGGTAGTGCTGAAGTCATTGTTTAAATGTTTGAGTGTGAATGAGAATGACCATTTCACACCAAATGCTCCCAACCAGTCTGTCATCTGGCAAACAGCTGGGAGTGCTTCTTGACGTCTGACTTTGCAGGAGAGCAATAATCTCTCACCACCCATCAGTCTCGAAATGTCTTGTCACCTGCCACTGATGATTTTGGCAATCAACAGCCAGTGCCTCTGTGATATCACTTCTGCCTGCCTGGAGTGCAACACTTCGAGTCATCCTGTTGCTTAGATAGGGGATGTGTTGACTAAAATGGAATTTTAGAGGTAGTGTCCACACACTGTTAGTAGAGATAAGAATCCAAACTACACAGAATGAAAATAAAGGGTCAAGGAAGAATAGTAAGGATCATCTTTACCTCAAAAGGGCTTATATACATATTCCACTGGCATATGCCCCTCTATATTGAGAAGAAAACATTTAACTTGAAGAGAATGCTAATAACATCATTGGGTTAGATAAAGAGCAGCAAAGACAACCAAGACATTTCAAATAATACATTTTGAATTTAGCAAAGTCTGTTTTATTACTAGGGAACATTAACCAAACACAAGTGAAAATCAAATTGCTATTTTATCTTTTTTCCCCTAGGAAGGAATAATCAATAAATAATTGAGTTTTGAATACAATAACATGTTGGTTAATGAGGAAAATATAAGACTTGACTTAGGCAGTGCTCTTGACATACATTTTTTTCCCCTCGTTTCTGGAATTATTCTTGCCTCATAATTCACTGATGGGCCATCTATGAATGACGAGTTGCGTAATGGGGAGCAGACTACATATGTACGTTTAGGCTGTTCACTTTCTTTTAGTTTCCCTGAGTAATAACGTCCATTATCAAACTGACTCTAAAATTCATATCTCAATTTTGCATTCAATTTAGTAAAAGATAATTAAAGAATTATCCTCATACCCTTTTTTTAAAAATCTAAAAATTATTATGGTCAAAGGGCAAACCCACTAAAAATTATATTTGCGAAGCATAAAAATCATGTTTATTACGGTGAGAAATGTGTCGTATACAATTAGACGTGGCATGGATGAGAGATTTATTTAAATCTGATATTTATCATGAAAGTACAAATGCTAAGCAGCAAAAGCTTATTTACAAGTCAGGTTTCTCATTATATTTGAAAAAAATCTTTGATGATTACACAGCAAATCTCGCTGAATGGGGTCCTTCCTATTCAAGAAAAAAGTAAGGCAATTTGAAAATTCTCACTATGTTTTAAATTTAGTCATTTACAGGTAAAGATTAATCATAAATTTCAGCAAATTACCAAAAAACAAATTTTTCCCTTATGAAAATTTGTTATATGTATATGTCATAATGCAGACATGTTTTTTCTGATGTATATTTAGAACAAAACAAACTTAGGGACTTAGATGGCTTTTGCATAAGCATATGAGATATATGTGTCACAATATACATTATGTAGTTGGAAACGTGTTTTGAATTTTCTTTAATGGCATTGAAGTTAGTCAAGGTCAAACTCCAAATCTGAACTTTAATTTCACATCCATTTCAAAGATTCTATGCATACACATGCACACACACACCAATCCAGCCCAGGCCTCCCGATCTGAGCTTTAAATCCTGCAGTGACCAAGAGGGCTGGAATATGTGTGTAAATTTGTGCTTGTGTGCATGTGTGTATTTGTATGTGTGCTCATGCAGGTGGGTATGTTTATTCCTGTTTTTTCTCATTGCTCTTCTGCTCCTTATTTACTCATTATTCTACAAGACAAGTGAGAAGAGAGGGAAAGGGGCATATCCTGCCTCACTGGTGCGTTCATAACCCAGTGTCACTGCTTTCTGGGGTATTGGTTCCAAATACTATTTATCCCCTGATGAGGGTGCCTTTGAAGGCTCATTGGCAACCTCCTCAGTGAGTGCTGCCATCTTGTAATTCTCTGAAGCAAGCAACACCCTCAGCAGCCACCTCTTCCCACTCAGCCTCTACTCTTTGGGTGTGTTGCCATGCAGCCCCTTCCCTGGGGCTGCTGGTCTTGCCCCAGCCTCCTTGATTTGAATTCATTAGTAAAAGTTCTCTCTTGACCACTTCCACGTATTCTGTAGCCTACGATCTGTCTACATTGAAAGCCCTATTCAGATTGTACGTGAATAAGCAGCCACTAGTCACTATTTCCTGGACCACAGGGACCCATGGTTAATTCTCCAAAGCATCCTCTCACCATGGTCTTCAAAGCATTCTCTCACGTGGTCTTCTGACCAGACTTGGATCAGAGAGTAAGAAGCATCCACATCTTCTTTCCTACTTCCTTTAAGCAAACAATTAGCCTCAAAGAAAATAATACTTAAACGCTCTAGGCAAATCAAGCATAGATTATTCTAGCACATCTGTATAGAATATATGCATACTTATCAGCAATATTAGCAATGTTTCAACTTGCCTGAGAGTGGAGATAATGGATAAAGTTCATTTTAATCACGCATCAGATAGAAAGATATAGCCATTCACACACACACACCCCACACCCAATGTTCAAACACCGTCAACTAAAGATATTTTTGTACTAATAACATGATGAACACTGTACATTATTTATGTCATACAACACATTTTGATTTGAAAAACTGGGTAGATTCGATTTTATGTTTTACATTTTCCTTGCTTTGTTCATAATAAAAAGAACAAATGGAAAATAGGCTGAAATTTCAAAATTCCAGTCTCTTTTTTTTTCCTTTCCTGCCTTTACCAACCCCATCCATACAGATCAATAAAGAAAAGAGAAAAAGAGAGAAATTAATTAGGAATGGACAGCAAGTGGAAAAGAGACAGGTTCTTCCTGGCCAAGTCTGAAGTCATTTTGAGTTAATTAAATAAAAGCTATTACAAGCAAAGAGGACATGTTCAGTTTTTTAAAATATTAATTCTGATTTTTCTACACTACATTTCTGTTGTGCATTTCCCCCTTAGTAGCTAAAATAGTTGGGCCTGTCAAAATAGAGAAACACTTGGAAAAAGAACCCCAGAACAATTGCTCCTAAGAAATTGCCATCTTCCCTGAAACTTTCCAGTGCTCTGAGATATTCTTACTGCAGCATGAAGGACACACAGACCCACGGTATCATTCCTTCTGTTTGTCTTTCCATTCTCACTTTCCAGCCTCTTTCATACAGCAGCTATTCAAACGTTTTTTGGATACTTTCATTAGCTGTGGCTTCCAAAAGTTTGGTTAAAATAGTAAGCGAGCTGAGCAAGCAACATTTTCGCCTTTTCATTTTATTGGGCACACTGGTCATTTCTTGCCCCTCCCCCACTTTATTCTCCTAGCCCCGGAATGGAGCCTTCCTTGGATGGGTGTTCGGCTGTCTGGCATGCATTTCATTGCCTGCCACACATCTGTGCCCTTGGAATCTGAAGCCTCGCCTTCATTTCAGGGCATCGGGGATATTTCTGCCAAAACTCCAAGAGTTGTTTCCTTTCTTTTTGTTCTTTTCTTTCTCCTTTTTTCTCTTTTTCAATTCCTAAGAGCAGTAGGAGCTACACATATAACTGACACTACTAGAAACTGCATAAGCAAGAGTAGATTTGAAGGGTTTTAATTTATCTCTTAGCTCCATCACTGACAGACTCTATGATTTTGGAGAAGTCATTTAAATTCTCTCAGCTCCTGTAACTTATCTACAAAATGAGCCTGCTACAGGATGGTATGAGAAGCAAATAACTAATATGTGTGTTAGTGTTACTATTCGGTGAAATGGCCCCTCATCTATGACTGACAAAGATACAGGGGGCATGAGCTGAAGGGATCCGATTTGCTATTTCCAGGCTACCTTTAGCTAAAGTGTCCTCTTCTCTTCTTAAAGCATCACTTGGTGTCATTACAATGGACTTTTTAAAAGCCAAGTAAAAACAATGATGTGTTTTTCCATCTCAATGAAAACAACAACCAAAAAATTATGATATCCATAACAGTGCTGGGTTAATATTTTAGTTTATAAATCCGCATTTCAGAACTCTCTCCTCTCTAAGAGATGGGGATTGTACACTCTCATCCTTGCAGGCTTAGAATTTAATAGCTTCTAATCTAGGCTCACAACCTGGAAAAGGTTATCATATTAAAGGCCCACACGGAAAGGTACTTTTAGGACATCCAACGACAGTTTATACACAAAAGTCAGTCCCTTTTCAAATGTCATTTCCATTAGTATCTGATATCAGAAGTACAAGTGAAATGAACACACCGTAACCTAGTATTTTAAAAGGTTATGTTTAAGGAGCAGGGAAGCTTAGATTAATTTTCCCTGTTCTTATCCAGTAGCCCTTTACCTCAATAGGATTTCCTATAATTCTATCTTAATCCATGTCTCTGTGGATGAACCAAACAGACCACAACATAGAAGAGACTGCCAAAGTGGCTCCCTGCCCAGAGCCCTTTCTACCCTTTAAGAGAGACTCCAGCTTAATGACTGTACAGTGATCCAAATCAATCAAGGAAGCAAAGAGCAGATGCCTATCTTATTATGCTCTGCAAAAATCTATTTGTTTAGCCATGTGCAAACGTTGCCCTAACGTGGTCAGAAGGTTAGCATATTAATCATTTTCTAGATCTGTTCAATTCTTAAGATTAATGTTAAGAATAAATCATTTCAAGAAAATTTTCTATCAAAGCAATATTAATTTGATATATGGGAGGAACTGCACTGCTGACTTTGTGGCTGGAGACTTGAGATAGACAGAGAAGTAGAACATTTTTTTTGTAATCCCTAACAGAATCCATCATTAAAATGTTTGAGACTGTGAATTAGCCAAAGATAGTAAAAGTATTTTCTGGCAATTAAATGAAGTGTAAAAGTTAAATGAAGGCTAAAAGCCCACACAGTGCCATCTCGCTTTAAACTACTGGAAGCACAGGATGGGGGTTCAGTAGGCATTCCCTAGTAAACTGTTTTACTTGAATTATTTGTACCGCAATCTTTCCTTTCCCTACATTTTGGCTACTGTTGAGAGGCTAGGAAAGAATGTATTGTTCATTTTGAGGCCAATATGTGATCATACTGAGTAAAAAGTATTAGATATTCACAGTTGGACATCTATCTCAGGAAATATTATCCACAATCCATATCACTTGGGAAGTTTGCGTCTTGCTTTCTGCTTAATCGGATTCAACATTACTGAATTTAGACTTTTTTCACTAAAAAGATTTTGGCTGTAAATATCATGGCTAAAAACACCTGAAAGAGACTAGATTTTTATCAACTAACGTATAAAAGCATTGATTCCAAAGAAAGTTGTCTTTTTAACGGTCTGCACAGGACTTAGAAAATGCAAAAGGTCGTCTTTAAATTTGGAGGTTGATATCCAGTCTAAATCTCTACATATGGGCCTTTGTCAGGGTTTGAGTGGATAAAACAAATGAAAAAATGTTTTCTTCTACTTGTTATCTGGAAATTATTACTAAAGCAAGAATGGATTCTCTCTTTTAAATAGACTCAAGAGTCCATTAAATCACTGTACCCAATCACTTAAATATTTATCAAGAAAAAACACAAATTTTTCACTTTGTGTATGGTGACTTTTAAAGTATGGGATATAATCATAGTGTGATTTATTTAAGAAAATTAAACTAAAGTACAGAAAATCAGTTAATCAACTTTGTGATATTGTCCTCGGTGAAATGCCTTCTACTTCAGTCTGTGAAGCACGGATTCCCTATAGAGAACTCTCTCAACTTCTCAAGAGCTCATTTACAAGTAAAACTATCTCTAGATTCTTCCTTACTTTGCTCTTATTATCTAAAAACGAAGATAGCCCCTGAAAATTTGATCTGAATTTACTGTCTGGACAACTCCTCAGCTGCTATCCTCTTACTGAAACATCAGGAGGTAACACTGCAACCTAATATAATTAGAAGAAGAAAAGTCATTCAATGTAGTTTCCTTGAACATCTCTCCCAAAGCTCTTGAAATTTCTGCATCTTTATGCATAACATTCTTTCTGTATCTATATATGTATCATTCCATTCATCCATTTATCTACCCATCCATTTGTCTATCATTTCATTTATCTAGCATCTATACATATTTTTGTTTGCATCTATAAATCTACATATTCATCATAATTATCTGCCTACATATTTATCAATCTATATATATTCAATGAGTCAATGGTCTGGGCTCAACTATCATTTTAAATCTTTGATCCTTTATATCTACCCCATTTTTATCTCAGAGCAAATTTATTCAAAGGCTTTTAAAATATTGCACACAATTCCTACATTTGCTTTACTTGCTTGCTTAGACCCTGAATATTTCTTCTAAGAATCCTGCCAATTTAAATGCAATAGATATTCTAAAAGTTCATGGAAATGGACATTTCTTTCCCTTCCTTGATATTATAACTTTCTTAGAAATTTGTGCATATGTATCTATTGTGCAATTTCATACATTTCCTTTTGTTTTCTAACTATTTGTGAATTTGTATTACCCAAGTAACAAATGGTACCCTCCTTGCAGTTTGTGTCATTTGCTATATTCTTTGGCTTTGTATGTCATATAATGTCAAACACAGAATTCTGTGTATAGTGGGAATTTAGTACATGTTGATTGGATAATTTAATTGATGTCTGAAAATTAATTTGGAAAAAATTGCAAGTTGGATTATGTTTCTGGGGCAACCTGGATTCAAGAGAAATCAGGAAGGAGCTCCTACAGCAATCCAGAAGCAAGTGATATAGATTTGGCTTAATAATGGAGATGTGAAAATTGAAGGAAAACTGTGAATTTACAATACTCCCTAAATAGAAAGAACTGGATTACATGACAGAATGGGTCTACAGAATGAAAGACAGTAAAAGATCTAAGGTGGCTTTGTTAAATTTATCCAACCTGGGAAACTGGTTAAAGAGTACCACAATGGGTGAATCTGAGAGTAAGACAAGAGAGTTAATGGGTTGGGGCAGGAAAACCATATACCATTGCAATAACTGGGTTAACTGATGGATAGAGTGTGGATTGAAAGGAGGAAGATGGAAAAGGCATACAAGGAGAAGCCAAGGACCCAGGGGAGAAGCTAGCAGAGCTATAAGAGGAGTTGAGTTACTGTTTGAGGAGAGCTGAGAAAGTGATATGTTTTCAGAAGTAAGTGATCAATAATAAAGAAGCCAGACTGAAAGAACAATCAAAAATGGTAAATAGCTTGATATTAGCAAGAAGATGATCATTGCCAACCTCACGAAGATCTACTTCAGTTGAATGGTAGCATTGTTATCTCCTAATTATTAAAAAGAAAATTAATATATCTTCCTTTGTCTTTTTCTTAAAGTATGACTTTCACACGAAATATTCTTCTCCTGAGAGCTAATTGATAAAATAAACCACTTTTATATAGAGAAGTTGATTGTATATGGCATAAAATAGTTTTATATATAAAACTGGATTATATGTAGCATAATAAATAAAATAAAACTTATAAATGGCAAAACTCAATATATTTTAGCCCTCCATTAATGCTCTGAAAAATTCATATATCAAGCAATATGAGTCCTGCTTTTAATCTCACCTCTGAATTCTTTCTTGATTTAGAGAATCCTTACATTCAATGTTCAAGTGTTCAGTTTAGCTAGTAGGTTAAAGAAACTCACTGGAAGGAAAAACAAAAACCTAGCAAACTGGGAAAATTGGTTATCACTTTTGATAATCAACTTTTTTTAGAAAAATCTTCTGGCTATGGCTAGTCATATCCTCGAGCTGAATTCTATGACTGTGGAGTACTGGAGGGATTTTCATACATGGCAGAAGCCAGCTGTCCTTCCAGTGCTGGTCTGTATAGGCCAGGACTGACTCTGCTAGAGAAGAATTACTCCATTTGAATTCCAGCCAACGAGAATGGGAACAAGAATATAAGGAAGGCCTAAAACCCATTTATTCATGCTGCTCATTCAGGTTCATCCTTCTTTGGGCATTTTCTGTAGGCCAATTAGTGGACAAGACGCTTTGGAGCTCAAGGAATCTCAAAGGCAGATCCATTTGCCAACTGCCTCAGTATCACCTGAAGACATTTTTCCAAGGATAGGTTTGGAGTTTCATTCCTCAGAGATTCTAATTCAGTATATCTGGGCTAGATTTCAGGAGGCTATACTTTAAAAGATCTTGCAGTCTTTTGTAAGGCCTTTGCACAGCCAGGTGTGGGAACTAATAAATATTTTACATGCCAAATTTCCTTAAAATATTGGGACCTTAATATTAGCATGAAACAAATGAGAAAGTAACTAACTTGAGTAAACTCTGAGAAAGTAACTAACTTGCCTAAGTTTGTTAAGTCAGAGCTCATGTCTAGACCTGGGGACTGATACTACTTTTCTCTACATTGCAATTGCGTTCCAAGGAAATAGTTCTCTATTTGATTTTATGTTTATCACTTTCTCAATAGACATTGCTCTGGACTGTGGACTACCACACTGAATTTACGCAACACTCCATTTTCTCCTGAAATTTTGGTCAGGGTCTTACTTGCTTGTAGTTTTGGTTAATTCCCCCAGTGAAGCTCACAGAAGCACAATAGGGAACCTATCTTGTTTCCTTCTCATCTCCAAGTCCATTGTCTGGGTATCACATGCATAAGATGTCCTCTTCCTCACAAGGAACTGAGTTGTATACTTAACTTTTTCTAGCCACTTAGTGGTAATTAAACCAATCCTCCTGACCAACCTCTTGAACAAAAGTGTTATGACAAATGGGTTCACACTAAGCTGATAATGAGTGCAAAGAAATTAGACTCTCTCTAATAAAATATGAGAACAGAGAAATTATACCCACTGTGTGTGTGAGTATAATTGTGTGTGTGTGTGTGTATGTACAGTCATACTCTGCATAGCAATGTTTCAGTCAAGGATGGAGCACATATACGACAGTGGTCCCATAGGATTTGTACCATGTGGCCTAGCTGTGTAGTAGGCCATACCTTCTAGGTTTGTGTAAGTACACTCTATGTTGTACACATGACGAAACTGCCTAAGGACACATTTCTCAGAATACATCTCCTTTGTCAAGTAATGCATGACTGTACATATAAATGTATATTTACATATACATAAATATATACGTGTATATATATATATATATATATATATATATATATATATATATATATGAAAGACAGAGATGCTGAGAGAGAGAGAGAAAGAGATTTATTTTAAGGAATTGGCCCACACAGTTGTGGAGGCTGACAAGTCCAAAATCCGCAGGGGAGGCTGGCAGGCTGGAGACCCAGGGAAGAGCTGATGCTGCAGTTTGAGTGTGAAAACAGTCTTCTGGAAGAATTCTCTCTTCTTTAGAGGGGGCCAGTCTTTTTCTATTAAGGCCTTCAACTGATTTGGATGGGGTCCACTCACGATATGAAGGGTAATCTACTTTACTCAAAGTCTACTGATTTAAATGTTAACCTTATCTAAAAAATATCTTCAAGAAACATCTAAAATAATGGTTGGTTATTAATAATCAAAATAATAATGTTTGAAATATCTGGGTACTGTAGCCTAGCCAAGTTGACACATAAAATTAACCATCACATTTGTTAATAGGTATAAGTACAATCCATCTTGCAAATCAAAAGGATCTGAGATAACATTAAGGCAATATTTCCTTAAGTGCCATGGTATCTCATGAGCCAGTTCAACATGGAATGGGACTCTAGTAAGACACTCCTGAAGAGAACGCCATAGCACATGGAATTCTGCTTATTTTGGAAGGAGGGAGCGTTATTTCTATCATGATACAACTTTGCAATCAAGAAGTCCAGAGGCTTGCTGGATCAGGAACTCAAGTATATAATAATGGGATTTTTTTGTGTGAGCTTTGGAAGGCAGTATTATAATTTATTCCTGGTAAATCATAAATCTGAATTTCAGAGAAAAATTTCTAGCAGCAGTGAACACGTGCATTTGAATGCATTCTAGGCAAGATACTAGAGTAAAATGTGAGGAAATTACAACCAGTTGCTGATCTCTAGTTCTTTGCCTGATGCCATATGTCTCTTTTCCCCATACATACAATACCTAAGAAAACATTGTAGTGCTCTTTCTTCAGTCGGCTCACAAAATGATTGAGCCTCCCTTACACAACTTTGTTCTTATTCTGTTTATTTTTCTTTTCTACAAAAATAGTGTTATATTTTGTGGGAGCCTTGATAGTTTGCTTGCTTGAGTAAAAGCTATGATAGACTTATCTGATATTAAAAAGATTGAAATCTGAGAAAAGTGATGGGAAGTTTCCAGATGATACGTTTGGCTTGATTTTTCAGTCTTTGAAACAATGAGAACTACCTAACTACTCTTAAGAGTGATAGAACAGAGACAGGGGCTCAGAGAAGTCTCTAGGAATTATCTGTCTTCTAACAAAGTCTAACATTAGTTCTCTTACAGTATCTGCAGGAAACCAGTCCTGGCGAGACTGGTCTCTAGTCCCCTGGACATAATAGGTGAAGCATTGCTACAACTGACTATAGTGCTTTGCCTCATTCTTATTCTCTCCGCCTTTGGATTTTTTGGGATGTCAAATAGAAGCAAATGATGCCCAGCAGTTAATGAATTTGAAACATTGGTTGTTTGAATCTTTATTCTGGAAGTGACCTGGGACAATGCCAGGAGGTAGACAGAAGCTACATGTCTATTCTCCTGAACAACAAAGACAATAAAAAAAATTAAAAGCAACAGTGGATTTGGATTTGGACCAAATAGGGATTTTTGTTGCCATTATGCCTGGATGCCTCCAATATCCTGAGCAAGAATCGCTAATCAACTAGGTCAGCTGGCCCCAGACATTAGCAACAAGCCTTTCTTTCACCTAACTGTGGTCCCACAACCCAAGCCAAGGTTGAGAGGTGGCAGTGGTGGGCATGGGGTCTCCACGGTGCCTAGGGAGGTGGTTTGTTTTACTGTACCACCTGAGCAAGCAGTTTGATTTCCAATGACACATTGGTGAAGCCTTTCGAGGAGAAAACAGAATATGTATGCATGGTGAATGATTTGAGGAAAAATAAAATGAACAAAAATCCATAGCACAAAGCAGTCTAGCATATTTTAGCTAGCCATCAATTTCCAAAAGACAGCCAACACTTTAACTCAATGATTCTTTTTCTTTTTAAGCCTTTCATACAACTACAACCTAGAGCCCTAAGACAGCATCCATCAACTTTCCACTTCTCCAGCTTTCTTAAAATATGTGAGAAATACATGATATGGAAATGTGTTAAGGTCTAGTCTCCTAGGAATAAACACAGACTTTCCCAGAATCTTCTGTCACTTCAAAAAGTGATAGTAAAATCAGCAATTAGGAGGTTAAATATTATTTTGCCAAATGGTTGCTTATTGTCATGTATTCACTCATCTCAGGGACACTCAAGATTTGATGTTAGGGAGAAAAGTGGTAATCTCTTGCTTTACATGCTAGCAATAAATGTTGTTGTCTGGAATACACAATGGACATAATGAAAGTCCCAAAAGTGGTAACATCAAAAAAAATCCAACAAGAATAAGTGTTTTCCCAACAGATATTCAGAAAATTAGGGAAGTAGAGACAATGGCACTGGCTATAAACCAAACAAGAGACAAAAATGGAGTCCTGAGTCTAGGGAGCGGAGTTCTAGATAATACCACAGCTGGAGGACAGGAGTCTAGTCTAGGAAGAAGAGCCAGAACACCAAGTTAGGAACTCAGGCACAGAGAAACCAGGTGGAAGTGGGAACTCTTCTTGAAAGTAAACCAAAGGAGTTAAACTGGTTTCAGGTAGGTCAGTAGCCAAATTACTAAGATTGAGGCATAAGGTCAAATATACACAATTAGCTAGGTTGATTTAATTAATCATTGTAGTGACTCCTGAAAAAATACATGTCCCTGAAGATGGCAGTGGAGATCTGGATAAAATAACTCAGCAATTTGGAGACAAAAACTAGGTGGTAGGAAGCCAGGGGGCCAGGACTTGAGTTAGGTTTGGAGTATCCCGTATTTCAGTCAAGTTGGTCAGTGACATCTTGGCTTCAACATGCTATTTAAAATTCATTTGGAAAATGTCTTTAACTATAATATAACTCTATCCTAAATATTTTGTAAGGGTAGAAATTGGTTATCATCCCCAGATGCATTTGCCTTTCATTTGTTTCTTGATTCTTTTAAAATATAATCCTTTAAGAGAATTTGTTACCCTACATAGGATTGTTATTAGTGCAACATATTTGGTAGAAGATAGAAAACAGTGATTGCTTCTTCATTCCTAAGAAAGAAAGGATTATGCATATGAAGCTTGGTGGGACTTCTATATCTACCACATCTAAATCTACTTAATGATGGTATAATTGCACAGTATGGATGCTATATACTATCTATAGTCATAAACACACTCTTGCCTCATTGTTTTCTAGTTATGTCTTTCTGCTCTAGCTAGTCCTTTAAAAGACAATAGTACTATGAACCCTCACTGCCACAATTTTCCCTATCATTTCAATTTCTATTAAAGATTAAATATATCATGATTTATAAAATTACCCAGAATATCAAAACCTATAATAAAGTAGGCTTTGGACGTTCAGAAGAGATCCAGAGTACTTTATAAAATCTCAGATTCACAGAGCATGTAATTTTCTCCATAAAATATGGACAAGACATAGTAGAATACCACAAAACCAAGTCAAGATGTAGAGGCTTGGCACTTCCTATGCATACGTCTTGAGCTAATTCCTATAACTTCTTACAAGAATATCACAGTTTCTCTTTCAAGTTAGTGTCTTAGCAAAATTCAAATAAAACTATAGGCTTCTTTAGTGACTAATTAAATGGCAAAGAAGGAACGTTATAAACTTGCTCTACAGATGTTTTCTGACAGTTTGAATTTCCTACAATTCTTTCCTTGTTGGGGTTCCCATTCTTTCAAAGCAATGCTGACTATCTTCATGCAAAAAGCCCTTTTCTCCAATACTCAAAATACATATTTGGTGCCTAATATAATAATACTAATTAAGATAAAGGGAATTTTCAGTGAACATTGGCATTACCATAAATTTTATTTACTGATAAATTTACTTTTTCATCATCTTTTGAAATGACAATTCATACAAAAGAAACTAAGATAATATGAAATTAAAGGAAGACGAATTATATTAAATCTCATTAAAATCCCAAAAATGCATGTGCATCTCTCCTAGTATGTGTTCTTTCTTCATTAGATTGTATTGTAGAAGTAAAAAATGTCAATACCATACAAAAATGAGTTTGAGATTTGTTCTTAGCTGTCAGCGCAGGTATATTTGTTATTATTTCCTTTTCCTGTTTCATTACATTCCAACTTTTTGAGAGCCTCAAAAATTCTTCCATCACAAATGAGTTTTGAACAAACTTCCAACGATTAAATTCCTCATAATTTGTATGACTTATTCAGTGTTTTTATTTCTCAACTTCCTCAAAATCATTTAACAAAATGCTCGCATTTTCTGCTTACACTGAAAGTTGTAATATTAAATACACGTTATTTCCCAATCCTGAATTTCTCTTCAGGATAAAGAAGTCATTTTCATTTGGTTTATTGTACTTTTTCTAAGAAGACTGAAATATAATTTAATATTGTCAATATATAATTAGAAATATATGTGAGCAAATTGAAGGTGGTCTTAATTGAAATTTAGAGTATTTGTGTCTTCAGAAGATCTGATGATCTGATGACTCCAGATTATGTCATTTAACCTTTGTGTAGAACCCGATTTTTTTACTCAAAAATAAATAGTAAATATTTATTGTAAAAAAAAAAACATGTTATTTATTAACGAAAATTTATGTCCTGCAATGAATACCAAGAACAATAGCACATTTATTTTGCATTGGATAAATTTACAAGCTAAATGGCGGAGATAAAGCAAAATTTCCAAAGGACTACAGTACCATTATAAATGTAACCTGATGTAGACTGTACATGTGAACCATGTTTTTATTTAAAACATTAACTGGATTAAGTTAAAAACCCCATTATGATTACTATTCCAATTGTAATAATGATGATGATAAAACATAAAAATTAATAAATATTTGCAACAAAAATTCCACTGTACTGTTACTTACATGATTTACTATATTTTATTTTTAAGAGTAACTCTATCCCAGATCACTGGCTTACTTAGAATATTGAATATCAGTGACCCTAAAATATTATTGGTAATCCAAATAGTCCTGAGAAATCATTGAAATTTGTCTTCTTTGAGACAACCGGAATTTTCATATAAAACAATTCTGGCAGAGGCTGCTAATAACTCACCCAAATCCACCTTTGTTACTTCTTGCTAGGCACATGGCTTAATCATATTTCTCAGGCTTCCTTGCAGGTAGGTGCATCCATGGGATTGATTTCTAGCCAACGGACAGTTAAACAGAAGTGATATTGCATCGCTTCTGAACTTGGCCCATGAAAACATCCCAAAATGCTTTTCCATGCTCTTTCCTTTTCTAGCTTGTAGGATCTAAGACAACAACCAAGATGACTTATGAACCTACATCTTGAAGATGCCAGAGCCTCAGTCAGCCCAGAAAACAGTGTGGAGGAAGGTTGCTGGACAACACTGACACTTTCTCCCTTGGAATTTTTACATGAACAATAAATACCTTTCTCTTCACTAGGCTAGTATATATGTTTTGGTTTGTTTATTCCAGTATTCAGCATTAGAATAATATTGGTGACCTTACAATATGCTTGCTTTTTCAATATATCCTAATAAATCATTATTATTTTGTCTTTTTAAGAAAGAAGTATCAAATATAACACATACTAATGTCTTATATAAATGTATGTAAAGTAATAATGTAGACGTTTTTTCTTAAAAGAGATTCTTGAAGTGACTTCTTCAATTTAGGACTTTTCAAGACTCACGCCTGAGTTTTTCACAAACTCAAAAAGAATAAGAAATTTACTTAATTTCCATTAAATTATTTTCTTTTTCTGTGACTTGCAGTGAATGTCTCTTGCACCATAGCTGACAGACGCCTCCCTCTCGCCTCTGTCATCTAGGTTCTGTGGATGTAAAGTGAGAGTGAGGAAGCGTAGAGATGCTAAGGGAATTTTCTCACTTATTCCCAAGAGAAGAAAATCCTTTTTCCGTCTCCTCAGCGGGCTTCTGACAAAGATAAGTCTTAAATCTTCCAGGATTTACCTCTTGCCTAGAATGTAGCTAATGTCCCTGGATTGGCTCTAGACTTTACTTTTGTCCCTTTCCCAAATATAAAGACACACACACACAGATACAATATGCCTGGCCTTAGCCTTTCTTGCCCACTTGGGACCTATGATATACCTGTAAAAATTCTTAGATCAACTCCAGTAATCACTCCACATTCACATAACCCCTGTAGAATATTCACATTGGAAGGACCATTGGAGACCTTCAAGATTAACTTCTCATTTAAAGTATGAGGAAACAAAACCCCAACGCTGCAAAATCACAATAAACATCTAAGTCCCATGTCTTATAATTTAGTGCTCTTTCCAAGTCACTGTATTGTTTTCATACATTCCTAGTCTTAGAATCTAAATACTTTTGGCTTATCTATTCAAGTGAGTTCACTAGTTAGTTAACCTAAGTAAAGAAAATCAAAAGACTATTGAAGATGATCAGATATGGCTTAGAAGAAGCATGAGCAAGTCTGACCTACTTTAACTCAGAGATTCAAAATATAAACTCAACTCAGTTGCAGGCAAGAATGTGACATTGCATATAAATATACCAAAAAAGAGACCAAACACACAGAAAAACCCAACATGCAACCTACCTTAAAACACTAAATATAGAGTAAACCTCATCGTATTTTCTACTGATTTAAAACTTCAATACATGAGTCAAAAAAAAAAAAGCCACATGTATAAAAAGATGAGATCTGTATTTTATCCAGGTTTTTCTGGCAAAAAGTCCTTGCTTTCAATAACCCTGCTACCTGAAACCATAGAAAGAGACAGGAACTTCCTTCCTTGTTTTTTTTTTTTTTTTCAAACCTATCCACTAATCTTTTAATTAAAAGTGAATGATGGAGAGATGGCAAGTGAGCAGGAGAAACTGAAGCACACAACTTTCCTTCTGCATTTGTACAACCCTAATCAGTCTGCACATCTCTCAGAAAGATCTGTATTAATTACATGGAATCCAATCCATTCTACTAAAGCTGATGCTGTCAACCACCATGGTTGGGTCTAGTTCATTATGCTTGTAGACACAGGTTGATAAAATATATCAACTAGAAGAGAAACTTCTAGGAAGGTTTTACATACTATGGGACACTAACATTTTAGGGGGTGGTTTACGTAAATTTGAACTTTGAATAATGAAAGAATTCTAATTTTCCTGGAAGTCCCTGAACAGTGCATTTAACTTAGTTTTTCTTCTCAGTTCAATTGCTGCTTTTTATTTTAGTTATGAAAGTACTATTTTGGTAATAATATATGGAAATACCCAGGCGTATATGATGCCAACAAGGATTTTTTTTCAGTCAAGGAATTAAAGTGAAAATCACACATATTCCCCTCTATACGACAATGACAGTGAATACGTCGTGAGTGCTCACTATGTGCTAGGCACTGTGCTAAGCATTTTTCATAAGTTATTGCAGGAAGTCCATGTAATGATATATCGCAATTTTACTTTCAAGGAAAACAGCCTCAAAGATGGCAAGTAGCTCACCCACATTTAAATATCTCCTCAGTCTCTGAGATTTGTAATCCATGAATCCTACCATCACTCACTCTTTCTCTCTCTCTCAACTTCCTCCTGTTCTCATGTGCCTTCTAGCCGAACTGATATTTCAAGGCATTAGATCTCATTCATTCATTCAACAAATATTTATGTCGTGTTTATATATGCTTGGCACTCTTCTAGGTGCCTGAGTCATGTCAGTGAGCAAAATAGACTAGGTCTTTGTCTTCACCAAGCTTACACTCCTTTCCTGACATCTAATCTCAATTCCTTTCCCTTGCTCTCCCTTCATCACACAAGTCTGGCAAAATCTCCACACTGTTTAAATCTAATTCTGTGCCTACTTCATACGATTCATGCACACACGGTAAAATGCACAACTTGCTTGCCTGACTTCACTGTAAATTACTAACCAAGAACTTCAAGTGGGCTGTTATTGATCACCACTAAGACTTCAGTATTTGCCACCTCCCTTCATTCTTTCACTTATCTAGATGATTTTCAATCTTTTCCCTACTTCCTTCCCCCACCTACTAATATCTATTCCCAACTTACCTAATAACCTTGGTTCCTATTTTACAAAGAAAAAAGTAAAAATCAGAAGAGAACTTATACAAACTCCTGCTATGAAAGCCATCACGCTATCTGTATCTGTCTAAAACTTGGCTTTATTTCCTGCTACAGTGAAAGATTTTTACATGCTTCCATCCAAGCAGAACTTCTCCTCACTAGATCCCACTTACCTAGCATTTGCCCTTACTTTAATGCATCACCAGCATTTCCTTTTTTAAATATAATGCCTATAATTATATAGTTGCAATAGCTCAAAAAAAAAACAGTCTCTTGATCCGAGATCCCCTCCCATTTTCTGCCCTGTTAATTTCCTTTTCTTTACTTAAAGCTCCTCAAACTGTCTTTTGTTCTTCCTCCATAATTCCCTCCTTAATTTGGTTCTGTAAGTCTCTCAACTCCAGGGCTTCACCATGAGAGCCCCTGCCAAGACCATTATTGACTGTGAGTTGCTAAATTCAGGCCGGTTCAAGGCCTCCATCTTGCTTGATTTCTCGGCAATGTTTGAATCAGCTGACATTCTCTCTTTCTTGAAACATGTTCTCCATTTGATTTCCAGGGTATCATTCTCTTGATTCTTCTCCTACTCTCCAGAGATTTTGCTCAGATTTCTTTGCTTCATCTTCCTTAACTTTCCAGCCTCTAGACTTCAGGGTGCCTTGAACTCAGTCCATTGATATCTTCTCTTTAAAACACTCACTGCTCTACTGAAATCATCCAGTCTCATATAATATACCCACTGATGATTTCCCAATTTATATTTCCAGGTTGAAATATCTACTCTAAATATTTACTTGGATGTCAAAAAGGCATCTCAAATTTAGCATATCTACATTTGATCTTCCTTCCTTCTCTTTCCCCTCAATGAAAGCTTTCTTCTTCTTCTCAGTCAATAGCAAACAGTTTCTTCCACATGCTGATGCGGAAAATCTAGTGTTCATCTTTGATGTATCCTTTTCTCTCATATCACACATCTAATCTCCCCATCTATGCCACCTATTTTAAGCCATCATCACCTTTTCCTTTCATTATTGTAATATCTGACTAGTGGACTGCTCTGTTTTCATTTCCTCTCATATCATTTCTCGACAAAGCAGCCAAGGTGACTAATTTTAAATGACAGTTAAATTCTCTCTCTCTTTATACAAACCCACTTTCTCAGAGTTCAAGCCAAATCTAACGATGGCATTACATGATTCCCATTTCATCTCCTGACCTCGTCTCCTACTACTCTTCCTCTAACTCCATTCCAGATACCCTGGAATCCTCGAACACACCAAACTTGATCCAGCCTCAGGGCCTCTGTCTTGAACATACTGCACTCTGCTAGCTGCAGAATGAGAATATTGGTCAAAGTCATTAACACTTGCTTCTTTGAAAGATATACCACACATCTAAGCAGTTTAACACAATCAAGATTAGGTTTTTTGCTAATGTCAATGGTCCAGTGAGAATTGGGAACCATCCCTGTCCAGCTCTCTTCCAAGCAGAGATTTCAGTTACCACTGGGCAATTGCACCATTGAGGAGTCCTTCGACTTTGGTCACACAGAAAGGAGGAGAGAGAGAAAGTAAGGATAGCTGTGTAATTGTGACAGTTTTAAGGATCTGGCCTGAAAGTGGCATACATCACTTCTTCCCACATTCCAGTGGCCACCACTCAGTCACGTGACTAGCCTGACTGCAAAGGAGAAAAGTGTTCAAAAGCACAGAGCTAGCATAGATATTTGGCTGACCCCAAAGTCTGCCGCATTTGCTCCCTACTTTCTTCAGGAAGGTCAGCAAGGCTTTTCCTGGGCTATCTTATTCAAAAAGAGCAACACCCCCTGAGCCAAATATTGCGACTGGTCACCAGTCCTGTTTTTTCATGATCCTAGACATCCAGTTAAACTACATTTCTTGCTTTTCTTACAGTTAAGTGAGATCAGGACATTGAGTTGTAGGTGTGTAAGTATACATAACTTGGGTGGAGTTGATCAAACCCTCTGATCCTGCTCCATCAAAAACTATGTGCTGCCCTCTTTTCCCTTTTCTCAACCATCAACTGAATACAGGTAACTCTAAAGTTCTCAGGAGGGCAGAGATGCC
This sequence comes from Equus quagga, assembly GCF_021613505.1. Taxonomy (NCBI): domain Eukaryota; kingdom Metazoa; phylum Chordata; class Mammalia; order Perissodactyla; family Equidae; genus Equus; species Equus quagga. Next base: position 24,853,927 of record NC_060287.1, read on the forward strand.
AGGGAGCAAGAGATTGGGTTCCTGATTGACCCTATGGAAGGCTTCCTGATGATCAGGAAGCTTAGTATTGGATTTCATATAAATGCTGAACAAACATCTATTTGTGAAACCACAGTTATTTTGTGATTTATCTATTCCAGCAGTAAGCAATGCTCTTCCCATTAAAACTCTCTATTCCTCTGAATATGCTTCACTCTTGTCATTTATCATCATCTGACATACTCTGTATTTACCAGTTATTTTCCTCCCCTGAGTCTTCTGTCTAGAATGACAGTCGGCAGACAAGCCATGGGCCAAATCTATCCTACTTCCACTTTTTATATATAAATTTATGTTCAAATATGGTCTCATCATTCATTTCTGTATTTGAGGTGCTGTTTTCGTGCTACAACAGCAGAGTTCAGTAGTTGCAACAGAGAGACCTGTGTAGTCTGCGAATAATATTTACTATCTGACGCTTTATGGAAAAAGGTTACCAACCTCTGCTCTAGTACACAAACTCCAAGAATGCAAAGACTTTGCCACTTTAGCTCACTGTTATATCCCCAGCATTAGAACAGTGCCTGGACAGTTGTGAGTACTCATTAAATATTTGCTAAATGCATAAAAAAATAAACAAATGAGTGAATCAGTGTATGGTAAGCCAAAAAATGCCCTGTAAACAATATCCATATCCTAGTCTCTCAAACCTGTGAATGTTACCTTATATGGCCAAGAAAGAAAGAGAGAGTAAGGAAGTGAGGGAGGAAGGTAGGGAGAGAGGAAGGATGGAAGGAAGGAAGGAAGGGGAGAAAGAGAGACACAAAAAGAGAGAGAAAGATAGAAGAAAGATAGGCAGATAAAATTAAAGATCTTGATGTGGAAGATTATCCTGGTTATTCAGGTTGGCCCTAAATGCAATGACATGCATCCTGATAAGAAGGAGGCAGGGGGAAATTTGACCACATAAAGAATGCAGGTCACCTCCAGAAGCTAGAAAAAGCAAGGAACAGGGTCTCCTCTAGAACCTCCAAAGGGACTTCTAGCCTCCAGAATTGTAAAATAGTAAATTTCTGTTGTTTGAGCCACCAAGTTTGTGGCAATTTGTTATAGAGGCAATAGGAAACTAATGCACAGGAGAAAGTGAATTACAGATTATGCTCAAAATGATGATGTAAAAACACCTCTTGTATCAATATTAATTTTATGTAAATACTCTTCCAGTTAATTATCACTATGACTAAACTCATGAGGAGAAAATCTATTTTGGCATGACTTGACTAACCATTAATTCTTAGCAAGTACTTTATATTTTCTTCATATCCTGGATGAAATTAGATGTAATTTGGAAACATCTTTATATTAGAATTTCATAAACTATTTGCTAAAAGTCTGCTGTGAGATATTAGATAAGAGAGCCAGGAATAATTCTAGTATTTCCTTTAACATATTTTGGTAATTTCCTGAACTGCATTGTTTTATGACCATAAATTACTGTCAAATAAACAAAATTAATCGCTACTGAAAAATAAACAATGTGAATGTTGTCAGGGTGAGGGCTGAGCTTGTAGAAAGTTCTTTTCTTTAATAAAAGCAAATTCAGGGAGAGGAAATCTCTTCTCTTTCAAAGGACATGATTAGTGGTCATGATCAGTCTTCCTGCAATGCCTGGAACCACTGCAACCATTTTGTAAACGTGCACTTGCATGCGGCTGGTTATGCCGAATACAGCAGAGCACAGAGATGGAAAGCACCAAGCACATGGATTGTCCTATTAAGCTGCTGAACCAACCACGGAACCACCCTGCCTCTGTACTTTGTGTTCTCGGATATAATTAATGTCCATTTTTGGTTGTGTATCCAATTACTTAAAGCTGAAAATCTCTCAATTTAGGCAGTTATCATTACAATAGTGCCATTTATGTTAGTTGCTTCTGAGTAATTTATTCATTCAATGACAAAATGATGTAGTAAAATTCTTAGTCGTATTAAATAATTAATCAGTGTCTGATTAAATCTACTTCAATTTCTAGGGAAATAACATAGAAACTAAGATAGTAAATTGTCCATCAGCAGTTTGGGGATTATTTTCCACATAAGGAATCAGTTTGTGTTGCCATGATGGTGATTTCTGTTGATGCCTTTATTGAGCACTGGCTGTGCTGTGTAAATGATACACTGAAATGGATAAACGGGCAATGAATTCTTTGCAAAGAGCAAATGTGTCCCTGGTTGGCTTGGTCATTTTCGTGCTGGTAGCAGACTAAATTGTATTTCCTCTTTTGTAAGACTGCTTTGAAAATGGAAGGTATCTTAAAATTTTGGTATACATTCAATGAAGTAGTGTTTCCACAAAATTTAATATTAAGTTAACAAGTTTTATAAATGATGGCATCTTTGAATCTATGAAATACATGAGCCATACCCAGGCCTATTACCATGTTGTCTCTCTATCTACTTATCTAACAAGTACAGAACTGTCTGGAATTTTGCAATAAGCACATATCTAAATATGAGGACTGTTAATATTTCTACTGATTCCTTAAGTAAAGCTAAAATCAAATCTTTTGCATACTTGTTTTGCTTTATAAGAATACACAGGCTCATATAAAGAAACTAAGGAGTCAATAGAAGATGATTTATTGATCAGTTGATGATTTACCTTAAAAGATAATTGTTGTCACTGTTTTACAACACATAATAAAATTTCCAGAGAAACCAGGCATTCTTTTCTTCTATTTTATGTTGTTTCCAGAACTCCTTCCGTGAAGGAATCACTTAAGCTTCTAGTTTAGGCTATATAATTTATCTCATTATGAAATAGAAATATTTTGAAATTTACAGTCTGAAACTCAAATTTCTGTCTCAGCTACACAACTTGTTAGTTACTTAGCCACTCCAGTCTCTACTTTTGCATATGCTTGGGATAATCATAGTAAATCTTAAAGAGTTGTTTTGGAGATCAAGTGATGAAATATGTATAAAGTCTTTGTAATTAGTTTTTATGAACTATTGAAATAATCATAACAATAAGATAAATATGGTGATGTTGATGTCTTATGTATAGTGAGAAACTGAGTAATCAAAACTGTGCTCTGATAATAGCATAACAATGAGCAGACTGGGAAAATACAAATATTTATAAGTACCCTTATGATCTTTATAAAATGAACAACTTTCCTTTTTTAATAAGAACGAAATAAATCAATAAATGGATATTCTCATGCTGAAATTTCAAAAGTAATTGGGAAAGGTCCCTGTCTCTGAGGAGGTAACATTATAGTGGACAGACAGATTCATAAACAGACACTAAGCTGTAAGTGAGACAGGAAAAATAAGAACAATAACTATAAGTATACAGGGAAAGAATCTCTTATCAAAGATGGAAAGTCCCTGAGCAATTTTCTAAATAAAGTCAGGTTTCCATAGCTTTCATGCCTTGGGCAAAAAAAAAGTCTTATTTCCAACTTTTACGTGTAGTCAGGTTGAACTTTATGCTGTGGTAAAAATAAACACTCAGTGATCAAGTCACACAAAATTTAAAAAAAAAAAATGAGGGCATGTCACAATCCACAGCTTCTTTTACCATCAGCACTACAAGTATTCATAAACACTCATATGGCTCCTCAAATTTGTGTTCACTTTATTAAAATGGACATGTTTATGTTCCTAAGAAATAATGCACAATTTTTTTTATGTTATCAAAATACCTAATTAAAAGTTCTTAATTCCAATACTTGCTGCACAACCACTATATGGCAGACACTGTCCAGAAGATGAAGGTATGATGACGAACAAGGTAAATAATCTTTACCCTCAAAGAGCTGTAGTGTAGTAAAGCAGTGCTTCTCAATTTTTAATATTCACTCAAATTTTGGGGGGAGCTTTTTAAAATGCAGATTTTAATTCAATTGGTTGGGGTGGGATCTAAGAGTCAATTTTCTACGAAGGTCCCAGGAGATGTTGATGCTACTGGTCCATGAATCTTACTATGAGTAGAAACATAATTAAGCATACTAACAAGTAAACTAGTTATTACAGTTGAGTGTGAGATTGGGAAGTAGAAAGGAATACACAACGCAAAGGAGTCAGGGAAGCAGATGGAAAGAAAGGCGTGTCCTGGAAATACATCTTCCCATGTAAAAACTTGTTGTAAATAATAAAGATAGATCATAAGTATATGTGGGAAAGTAGGAACATTCACTACGTATGTTTAAAAAGCTATAAAAACATATCCTCATTTAAAACCATTTCACAAAATATGTTCCTGATGGATTAGAGAGCTAAGCATAATTAGAAATCATCAGAAACATACAAAGAGTGTAAGTGAATACTTAGCTACTCTAGAGATAGAAAAGAACTTTCGAGTTATAAAAGGAATGGGAAAAAATCAGAAAAGAAAAATGCTCACTAATTTGACAAAATATAAAGACTTAAGTGTTTCAGAAAGAAAGTGAAAAGGCAAGTCTCGGTTTCTTTCACAGGAAATCTAGTGAACAGTGGACGATGACCCTCTCTTCATGAAAGCAGTTAACTCCAGACTCTGAATTAATTAATAGAGTCATTTGCTTATCGACCTCTTCCATTGCCAGAAGATTAATCTGCACAAAGAGTTTATCTGCCCTTGATCCTATACACACACTTAAAATCTGCAATGACTGTGCTGCCGGCACTAAAAGGCCGAACTTCTTAACAGGCATTCAAGACTCTTGACAGTTGGATCTGATTCCACCCGCTTTTCCACTGTTATATTCTACTACTTCTTTTATGAACTCCTCACTCTAGCGCTTTAATGGATTGAGTTTTTCTTCCATCGTGCTTTTACTATTCTGTTTTCTAAATTTATAATGCCTCCATCTTTATCTCTCTGCCTCCTCCAACCCAGCAAAGCATCCAAGGGCAACTCAAGTTCCACCTTTTCCGCACTGTTTGATCAATGACTACACCAGAAAGGGATTTTAGACTCCATGGCAATTTCGTGGTCTAGTAGGCCCCTCTTATCCACAGGGGATACGTTCTAAGACCTGCAGCGGATGCCTGAAACCATAGATCGTATCAAACTTTCTATATACTATGTTTTTTCCTATATACACATAGCTATGATAGTTTAGTTTATACATTAGGCGCAGTAAGAGAATATCCAAATTGCCAGCGTGACATCTCTTGCACATTGAGGTCATTATTCAGTAGAATAATCACTGTGATACTGCAACGGTGGATCTAATAACTGAGATGGCTACTAAGTGATCAATGGGCAGGTAGTATATACAGTGTGGGTCTGCTGGACAAAGGGATGATTCACGTCCCAGGCAGGACTGAGCAGGAGTACGCGAGATTTCATCACTCAGAATAGGTGCACAATTTAAAACTTATGAATTGCTTATTTCTGGAACTTTTTATTTAATATTTTCAGGCCGTGGTTGACTGTGGGTAACTGAAACTGAGGAAAGCAAAATCACAGATAAGGGCGACTACTGTACGTGATACCTGTGCTAACTTTAAGGAACTAAACAGGTTTGAAACCATTTATGTGAAAGTTCGGTACTCCAATGTGAATTTCAGGGTTTAGAGGACAAAAATTATCAAAGTGCCTAGGATATGACTTTATATCTTTGAGCTCCAAGTAAATAACCACTGAATTAATGCCTAGCCCTGTGGATAGGATGCTGTCCACACAGATGTAAGTATTTTTAAGAGCTTTGCATATGTCTTTTTCTAAACCATCTGAGAACCTTAGAATCTTTATACCGGACTTGGGATATATAAGCAGGTTTCTCCTAAAAGCCAAGACTCTCCAATGAGTTCCATGGACCGTCTATATTTCATAAAATTAGGTAATATTTATAGTATGAAATTTATCTTCTTTCAGATTGTAAGAATTACTGCATTTTTAACAAAAATAGAGTTATTTTAAAGTTCTATCATAGTCCAAACTATGCATTACGAAATGTTATAGCACATTAATCTAAAAGTTAGTAACTATTGTTCTTTGTAATATATTACTTTGTTACTGGTAGATTAACTTACCTTTTAGAAAATATTTCTCACAATTATTTATTCTTTATTTTATGTATACATTGATTCAGTGTTCACTATTCATTCCTTTTATAATGGTTTCCTTCCTTGTCTCTTACATAGCGTCATTCTAAGATGGATGAGGGATAACATACTCTCTGAGTTTTTACATGATTAAGTATGCTGGTATTGTCACTTTGTAATTGGATAATAACTTTCCTTGTAAAATATTCTTGAGACACATTTCTCCCTTAGAATTTTGTAATTATTTCTCTATTGTCTTCTGGCACTTCATTTTTCCATGTAGGTGTTTGAGCCCAGCCAGATTTATTCCCTTTATTAAGTTCTTGGGTACCTAACGAATTCTTTCTTTATCCTTGAAATTCAATCACTTTACCAGAATGTCATGAAATCGGTTCTTCCAATGAATTTCTTGAAAACAGTGTGCTTCTGATCTGTAGGTATTTTTAATTTCATAAATATTTTCTACTATTATATAATTGTTTTAAAATTCCATTTGTTGGGTTTTCACTTCAGTCATACCTTTTATATTTATTTCAGATCAACGTTTCCCATATATCATGGACATTAACATCTTTCTGATTATTTTACTTATCTTGTTCTACTTCATTTCACGGCTTTCTTCTGTTACTAATTTTATTTTCCACACTTCTAATCTGTTTCCTGCGGTTTCTATCTAATTAGTTCTGGAATGGTGTCACTTTGGTCTTCTGTTCACTTAATTCTACAGTCTCTCCTTTCGGCTCATTCACATTTTTAATCATCTCATATTTGATGTCTTCTCTCATTAAAATCACAACCTCTTTAAGTTTTTCCATAACATGAAACATCTGGGGGAAACTTTCTTTTGTTTTTTTCTTTCAGTTATATTTTCTTCTAGAATGAGTTCTTCTGTCCTTTCTGTGCTTTCTGACTGTCTTTATTTTCACTCTAGTATTTTTGCATACTTTCTCTGTTTATTTCTTGTTTAATGCGGTCCTTCTTAAGGCATTTTACTTGTTCTGACATAGAGTGGGCATATTTTTGTGGAAATTCTTCCTAACTTATCTGAGACCTGTTAGACTTCTCCTTAATACTTCATTCAAGGATGGGTATTCCGGCCATAGTCCTGTAGCCTAAAAACCTGAAAGATAGGAGAAAAACCCAACTGGATGGACTAGTGTTTTGGATTGAGAATTTGATCTCTGGACCACGGTCAGGATGAAGAAAAATTCCTGGATACCTAGTTATCGATGTTATAACAACTCACCAGCAAATTACTTCCATTATTAATCTTTTTTCTGAGAGTTTTGTTTACTTATGAATTTGAGGTCTCTCTCTTCACTCCTTTCAGGAATATTTATCAAAATATATAGTTAAAAAACATTTAAAAAGAAAAACTCCTCGCAGCATAGAACTGCCTGTTAAATAAAGCTAAGTCGAAAGTCTGACAACAAAATATTTATTGTGTACTATAAACAATAAAAAGATATTGTGAAACAAAGAAATAGCTAAAATGTTACTAAAGATAAAAACTTCAGCTCTACGAAAGACACTGCTATAATTAAAAGACAAACCACAGACTAGGAGAAAATATTTGACGACACATATCTGAAAAAAAGCCTTATATCCAAAATATGTGGTCAACTCTTAAAACTCAATGACAACAATACAACCCACTTAAAAAGTTGTCAAAAGATCTGAACAGACATCTCATCGAAGAAGATATACAGGTGGTAAACAGGATATGAAAAGATGTCCAACATTGTTCATCACTAGGGAACTGCAAATTAAAACAACAATTAGGAACTGCTATTCACCCATTATGATCACTAAAATTAAAAAATCTGACAATACCCAATGCTGATTAAGATGCAGAGCCACAGGAACTCTCATTCTTTGCCAGGAGAAAGGGAAAATGCTAGTCTCTTTGGAAAACAGTTTCACATTTTCTTATAACACTAAACATACAACTCAGTAATCACATTCCTGGGCATTTATCTAACTTATTTTAAAACTTAGCCACCAAAAAACCTTTCTTTTACATTTTTATACCAAATTTATTTATAATCACCAAAAATTGGAAGCAGCTAAGATGTCCTTCAATAGGTGACTGGATAACCTGTGATACATCCATGCAGTGGAATAATATTCCACAACAAAAAGAAGTGAGCTGTCATGCTATGAAAAAAAAAAAAAAGCATGAGCAAACCTTAAATGGATATTGTTGAGTGAAAGAAGGTAGTCCAAGAAAGCTACATGTTATGTGATCCCAATTATTATAACATTTCACACAACAAAAACCCTCTAGGCAACCCTCAAAATATCAGTGGTATTATACACCTATTAGAATGGCCAAAGTCCAGAACACTAATAATGCTAAAAGCTGGAGACGATGTAGAGCAATAGGAGCATTCGTTCACTGTTGGCAGGAATGCAAAAGGGTACAGCCACTTTGGAAGATAGTTTGGCAGTTTCTTACAAAACTCAGTGGATGCTTACCATATGACCCAGCAACCACATTCCTTGGTAATGACCCAAAGGAGTTAAAAACATGTCTGCACAAAATCCTCCACACAGATGTTTACAGCAACTTTATTGATAATTGCCAAAACTTGGAAGCAACCAAATGTCCTTCAGCAGAAGAATGGATAAATAAACTGTGGTACGTCCACACAATGGAATATTATTTAGCACTAAAAAGATGAAAAGACATGGAGGAGTCTTTTTTTTTTAATTTTTATTTTTTTCGGATGTACATCATATTTCAAATTCTGGATATGTTACATCATGTTCACCACCCGAACACTAATTATAGTGTATCCCCTCACATGTGACCCTAAGCACCCCTTTTGCCCTCCCCCTTCCCCCCTTCCCCAATGGTAACCACCAGTCCCATCTCCCATGCTATGTGTTTGTTTTTTTGTAGTTTTTATCTTCTACTTATGAGTGAGATCATATGGTATTTGGCTTTCTCCCTCTGACTTATTTCACTCAGCATAATACCCTCAAGGTCCATCCATGTTGTCACAAATGGCCTGATTTCATCATTTCTCATGGCTGAGTAGTAGTCCATCGTGTATAAATACCACATCTTCTTTGTCTATTTGTCCCTTGATGGGCAACTAGGTTGCTTCCAAGTCTTGGCTATTGTACATAATACTTTTCAATAAATGGTGTTGGGAAAACTGGACAGCCACGTGCAAAAGAATGAAAGTAGACCATTCCCTTACACCATGCACAAAAATCAACTCAAAATGGATTAAAGACTTGAATGTAAGACCCAAAACCATGAGACTTCTAGAAGAAAACATAGGCAGTACGCTCTATGACATTGGTCTGAGCAGCATATTTTCAAGTCCCATGTCTGACTGGGCAAGGGAACAAAAGAAAAAATGAACAAATGGGACTACATCAAACTAAAAAGTTTCTGCACAGCAAAGGAAACCATCAACAAAACGAAAAGACAACCTAACAATGGGAGAAGATATTTGCAAACCACGTATCAAATAAGGGGTTAATATCCAAAATATACAAAGAACTCATACAGCTCAACAACAAAAAAATCAACAATCCAATTAGAAAATGGGCAAAAGATCTGAACAGAGATTTCTCCAAAGAGGAAATACAGATGGCCAACAGGCATATGAAAAGATGCTCAACATCATTAGCTATCAGGGAAAGGCAAATCAAAACTACAATGAGGTGTCACCTCACTCCGGTCAGAATGGCTGTAATTAACAAGACAGGAAACAACAAATGTCGGAGAGGGTGTGGAGAGAAGGGAACCCTTGTCCACTGCTGGTAGCAGTGCAAATTGGTGCAGTCACTATGGAAAGCAGTTTGGAGTATCCTCAGAAAATTAAGGATAAATCTACCGTATGATCCAGCTATTCCACTGCTGGGTATTTATCCAAAGAACTTGAAAACACAAAGGCATAAAGATACTTGGAGGACTCTTAACTGCATATTACTAAATGAAAGAAGCCAATCCAAAAAGGGTATATACTATATGATTTCAAATATATGATGTTCTGGAAAAGGTGAAACTATGAAGACAGTAAAAAGATCAGTGGTTGCCAGGGGTTAGGAGGGAAAGGGATGTACAGGCAGAGCAAAGAGGATTTTTAAGGCACTGAAAATACTCCATATGATACTGCAATAGTGATACATGTCATTATACATTTGTCCAAACCCAGAGAACGTATAAAGCCAAGAGTGAACCTTAATGTAAACTATGCAATTTGGGTGATGATGTGTCAATGCAGGTTCATGAATCATAACAAATGTACCACTCTGGTGGGGGATGTTGATAACGAAGGGGGCTATGCATGTGTGGCAGCAGAGGGTATATGGAATATCTTTGTACCTTCCTCTCAATTTTGCTATGAACTTAAAACTGTTGTAAAAAAATAAAATCTTACACATATCAGTGTTTGCTGAGTGTTTGAGGCAGGGAGGAGAGAATAGTTGAAGCACAAGGGGGTTTTAAGGCAGTAAAACTATGTAGTATGATACTGTGATGATGGATACATGACAATATGCATTTGTCAAAACTCATAGAACTTTACAGAACAAAGAGTGAACCTCAATGCATGCAAGCTAAAAGAACTCAGGTAGCAAATCTAGGAATCCTAGGATGGAACATGACTATGAAAAAAAACTAACTGTATGACAAATATTTTATACATTTGTATTATTGTTGAAGGAGGTAGGGGAGGAAAAGATGCAACCTAAGTACCTCTGGAAATGAGTCAATTCTGTTTGTTTCATAGGCATTGTACTCTAGTTGATAAAATTGTTTCTATCAGAGGAGAAACAAAACAATTCTGAAGTGATACCCACGAGTACTGGAATTGAACAAGTAAATGGATTGCAGACCTAGGGCGTTAAGTTTCTCACTGTTGAGTGGTACTTTAAAGATAAGCAAGGGGAAGAGGCTGGAATGATCCTAGTGGTAATGCATTAGGGTTGGAGACATCAGTATGAGCTGATGAATATCTTAATATAAATGCAAATGTTATACATAAAAATACTTATAGATGTGTGTATACAGATAGGTTAATAAACACACATATATATATTTGCTCTGTCAACTGAGAGAACCTGGAAGCAAGGACACCTGAGTAGCAATAAATACTCCCAGCACCTTGATCTTTGTTTCTAATACCATTCTCTAATAAAAGGAATTGTGGCTTGGGCAGGGAATATACAAGTGTGCGTGGAACATCCTGTAGTCACAGGAAGTAAGAAAGTGCTAAAACACACACACACATGCACTGATTGGGGTATGTCAAAGTTCACAGAAACCAACCTAAAGAGTGGTCCCAGTGGCCAAAGCTCCAAATGTGAACAACAAAATAACGCAGCATTAGATTATGATTCAAAGTGTCAGATAAACACCCATGAGCCCATACTGATATAAACAAATAATTGAATAAGTAAATTCATGGACAAGAAGAGATAAATCTCCCATTCAAAGAATTCCAAGTGTTATCTCAAGACCTTGTAATGTAATTCCCCACCACTCAAGTGTGGGCTGCACATAGTGACTTCCTTCCCAACAGAACAATATGGGAAGGGATAACAAAGAGTAATTTGTGGGGCTGGCCAGGTGGCATAGCGTTTAAGTTCACAGGCTCTGCTTCAGCGACCTGGGGTTTGCAGGTTCAGATCCTGGGCGCGGACCTATGTACTGCTCATCCAGCCATGCTGTGGCAGGTGTCCTACATATAAAGTAGAGGAAGATGGGCATGGATGTTAGCTCAGGGCCAGTCTTCCTCAGCAAAAAGAGGAGGATGGACAGTGCACATTAGCTCAAGGCTAATCTTCCTCAAAAAAAGGTAATTTGCAGTGGAGAAACCTGAAAAGCACTACCTCAGCCAAGTGAGCAAGGTCAACGTCTATAGTGAAAAGTCACATTAATAACATGTACCCTTAATACAATACAATGAAAACGTCACTTTAATCCTAATGGTGCTCCTTCCAAAAATCCATAGCCAGTCAAATCATGAGAAAAACATCAGATAGGTTTCAATAGATGAGCATCCTATAAAAATAACTGACAAGGAGTCCTCGAAACTGTCAAGGTCATCAAAAACAAGGAAAGTCTGAGAAACTGGCATAGCCAAACAGATCCAGAAGAAGCTGACAACTAAATGCTATGTCATATCCTGAATGCAATCTGTAAACGAAATAAATGATTAGATGAAAAAAAAAACTAAGGAAATCTCAATAAATTATGGACTTTAGTTAATAATAATCTATTGACACGAGTTTTTAATTATAACAAATGTACCACATAAATTTAAGTTGTTAGTAGTAGAGGAAACTGAGTGTGGAGTATATGAGAAATATCAGCACTACGTTTACAATTTTTCTGTTACTCTAAAAGTATTCTAAAAATAAAGTTTATTTAAAAATAATCCATTTTCCTTGATTGAAGTATATAAAAAGTAAAAGACCTGTTATATTTGCTTTCTTTGGACCATCTATCAGTTTTATACATTCAATCTAAACAAAACTATTGTCTTCAGACTCTGAATAGACATGTATTCAGACACTGAAACTGATCAAATGGTCACTTACACTGATAATTATTATTAAGCATGTGTGCTTTATTTCTTTGATAGATTATCAACCTTAACTAGCATCAAATATTTCTCCCACTTATGCAACCCTCAAGTAGACAGGAGAATTCATATCTTATTTCATTTTTTAATATTTCATTAAAACTTTAAAAAGTGACTTTATATAGATGTATTAATTTAATTGAATTACATTTTCACTTGCAAATCATAATTACTATCAAATTCAGTCCTACTTTGATCTAGTTTTATCCATTAATTGTGTATCTAAAATTGAACATGCAAGAAGGAATATATAATATCCCTTCAGTTGCACTGAGAATTTATGTATGTGAGAGCCCAGCTCTGCCATCAGTCAGCCGAGATTCTAGCTCTGCCAGTTTCAAGCTGTGTGGTGGGGAATTCACACAAACTCCTTTTATTCAGTTTCTTTATTTTTAAAATGGAGATAATGATATATCAAAATATCATTGAGAAGTTTAAATGAGATGATAAACAGAAAGCACTTAAAACATTATCTGACACATAGTAAACACTTAAAAGTGTAATTATTACAAATTATTACATGAACTTGTAAAATTGTTGGTTTGCACCTTGGGAATTCCCGGGGATGAAATCTGAAACTGGCTCCAATACACAGAGGGTGAGGAGAGACAGAAGAAAGAGGCAGACCACTCCAGATGGGAGGGTGGTAGGTTAAATAAACAAGGGAACTTACGTAAGCAGCTTGTCTTGGGGGCCACAAGACGAGCACATCTCCCTGCCTGCCCGCCAGAATCTGTAAAGTTTATACACAATCCTTAACTGGATTCAGTCATGTGTACAGTCCAGGTGGTCTCAACAACACCTTACTGTCTCAAGGATCCATCCTTGAAACAGCTGGTGGTACAAGGAGAATAGGAAATGGAATGCACATTCCAAGGACTGGGGAGGCCATAAGGATTCTCTGATTGCCATTGTCCTTCTCTTGGGTCAACAGATGGTCACATCCTCTCAATGATCCCTCCAACAAAAATAGGCTACAGAGATGTGAGGACTGTTCTGATATAACTGTTATTGTAAACAAGCAAGCCAACAAAAAAACAAGGGAGAAAGAAAGACCAGAATTCTGAGGGGGAGAAAGAAAGCTATCCTATAAAGAAGACTTTGAAAAAAGATAGACATCAAAACACAATCTTATACCTAATGGAGAGAACGGTACACCATCTTTGTACTTTATTGTTTGTTTGTTTGTTTCTAACTGGGAACAGAATGTAATGCAAAAGCTATCGTGATAGAAAATGGCATAGAGTTCCATCAACTTTAATTTAGTTGGAGAAAAGGCATGAAGACAAACATTTGTCCTTACTTTCTTGCAAGAAGAAGCAATACTTGAGTGGTTTAAGGTAAAGATTTAGAAAATAGAAGGAGTTTCCTAGGTAGACATCACATCAACATGACTCAAAGAATGGTAGAGACTTGTTAGAAGAAATAGAAAAAGAACAGGAAAGTCATGAACAGCGTGGACAATCGTAGTCAGTTTCAAATAAATATGTATCTGATGATTTTGCTCCCTTTTGAAAAAATCCATTGAGAATTAACCAATTGCAAGTAAAAGCCTAAGTGGGCAGTCCAATATCGTCTAGGTGTTTCTATTGCAATAGCATACTTCTATGTCTATCTTGAAGAAAATCTATCTATCTATCATCTGTCTATCTGCCTATATATCTATCATCTGTCTATCTATCTATCTATCTATCTATCCCTCCCTCCATCCATCCCACTATTTGTCTATCCCCCTCCAAGGAGGGGAAAGTACGCTATCTTACAAAGAAGACTCAGAAGAAAATACACACATCAAAATACACTCTTATACCTATGGTAGAGAATGATACATTACCTTTATATTCAACATTTTGTTTTGTTTTTATCCCATAAAATGGGAACAGACGTTACACAAAAGCTATCATGATAGCAAATAGCATTGAGTTTCATCAGCTTTAATCCAATTGGAGAAGACGCATAAAGACAAACGTTTCCTCTTACTTTCTTGAAAGCAGAAGCAATACTTGGAGAATAGTTTATCTGTGTATGCATGTGTGTTTGATTTGCACTTACATACATTAAAATTTAATTTATCTAGAATAAGTAGAAGATGGATGTTTTGTGTCAACGAAATATTCTAATGAATTCAGTTTCACACATTCTGTAAAATGTTCAAAAGATCAAACCTTTAAAAAAGTCATAAGAAGCTCATAAAATTACTGGCATAACCACTCTAGTTTCCTCATCTTACCTCTATATTCACTGCTGCCAGACTGTATATGGCTTATAGACTAACCCTTGATCTTATTCACACATACACTAAGATTTGATGCCTTATTGTCTATTGATGGAATATTTTTGTCTTATCTCTGACTCCTGTTTACTAAATTGATTTTTTATTCTGTTGTCCTCTTTAAACTCTGTCTTGCAACTGGCATCACCCTGCAGTCACAAACTTCAGTGTGTTCACCTCCACTCTGAGCTCACAATCAGATCTTCTCTATTAGGATAACGGCTGGAAGCATACCATACTTATTATCATCATTTTCAGACTTCCTATGTGAATAATGCACATTCAACCATAAAATTGTGCCAAATAAAAATAAGTCTGATTTAGAAGATTCACCATCATATAGTATCTCATAATATTTGTAGTGAAAATTAATTGCTCAAAACTATTGACTTAGAGGTTAGGCTAAATTATTATGTAATGACATACACCAGCAAAGACCTTTTCGCAATAAATCTCTGTAATAAAAATATTCACTGTGTGTGTATCTTTTAGAGAAGAAAGAATAAGAAAAAAAAGAAATTCAGTTATTGAGCATCATGGTTGCTTAAATTTTAGAGTAAACGGGAACCTACTGTGGTTTCTTACTCTCACATGGACTAGACACTGGCAAATTTCAACAGCAATTTTATTTCAACAACCTCAAATTAAATCTTTTATTCTTTCAAATGTGACTGGGGAATATTTTTTTTTAAAAAAAAGACTAAAATAGTGAACCCAAAAAAATCCTTTTCATTCTCTAGACTTGGATTTCCAAGTACCAGTCAAGGAAAATATCTAATTTCTTCAAGGAAAAAAGAGTTCACATTGCTTTTGAAACATTTCTGTTGCCATAGTTACCAAATGCTTTTTTTTTTCTTCCCCTAACAATAATATCACTATCTAGATACACATTGCTTTTAAAAGCAAGTGTTTTATTGTGGAAATTTATAAGGGTATGGATTCTGCTTTCAATGAATTTCAAAAACCTGAAATTGAAGCATTTTATTAATAAATACACCTGCGTTGAACTTAAATGATTTTCTGAGCAAGAGTGTAGGAGAAACGGGGAGAATAGAGAAATTGAAAAGAGTCTCACAATTTTGACATCACCAAGGTGAAAATCATCTAAATTAGAGTTTGGACTTACATGATCTTCTCCACCCTACTGTGTATAAACATTCCCACATGGGTTACCATGTCTCTAAGACTGATAGCTTCATCTGGATAAGCTACAAGAAATTAAAACATACACACACATATACACATACACACTTTGGAATAAGAAAAATATAAACCAGCTTATTTTCATTATTGGTCTAGCCAAATATAAACTTTAGAGACAAAATTTTAAATAAAGCAGCAACTATGAAATTAAACAATGAGATCCTTGTGTACAGGATTACGTAGTTAGGGTGTGCTTATTTGAAATCAAGCTCTGAGTAGAAATAAAATCGGTTTTCTCTGCTTTCTTTTCCTCTTACTTTTTAAGAAGTGGTGACAAAAATCCTTATTCACAGGAATTTAAGGTGCAAACATATACCTTTTAGGGAGTAAAGCGTTGCTAAGAAATACGTGGTCAATGTGGTCATTGTAAACAATTCTGTCAAATACTTCAAAGAATTATAAAACATCTAGTGTGTTTATGATTTGGAAAGAATATTGAAAATTAAGACAGTCTGAAGACTTAAAAAGCAACTTTCATACCTCAATATCCCACTTTATTGTTAAAACATTAATTTTCTTCATAATTTTTCTTTTACACTTAAAAAATGTCTTATCCTACCCTACATGGTATAACAAAAATGACAAATTCTTCATATTAAATGCTTTACATTTTAGTGCACTGTGTAATCATGAGTGTGTTATTTAAATGTCATTTTTAGCTTTTTTATTTAGTTTTCTAGAGCAGTAATCTCAATATTTTTTTAAATATAGAGAATTCAGAATGATTTTAACATAAAATTATTTTTAATTTCTTCATAAGGAAGTTAATACAACTTTTTCAAGTAACCTATATAGGCAGAGTGTTATGGTGTTTGAGAAAAACTGGCCCCTCCGTTATAACTTGACCACAAGATTTATTGATGTAAGCAAAGAATGTATAAAGAGGAGAAATTCTTCATGATTTCATTTTTCAAAAAAGTTACATATATATATCATGTTATATATATAATATGTGCTACATATATGTATATATTATATATATGTGAGGTGATATACATATATATATCAAGTACTACAGAGAAGTTTTTATGTTTAGAATGGGTATTAGTAATAAAGGCCATGATTTCTATGTTCTAAACTTTCCCTTGATTCAAAACTGGTTTTGTGGGGCGATGAGTGGGTTGCTTTATTTTTTTCTTCCACAGACTTTGTTGGCTTTCCTTGTACTTATTTTGGTTCATTATCGTTTATATTTTGAATTCTGTGTTGGGAGGGATACTTTATCTTGCCAATCAGCTCTGTCTGCCTCTGGATCTCATCTCCTTTCACCTTGAGAATTTTTATTGGTCAATTTCCCCTTTTTCCTATCTTCTTACTCTCTTTCTTCACTAATGTGGGCTTTTTCAATTTTAAACAGTCAAGAAATGATCTTGAAATTCTCTTTTTGCTTATATACCCAGTTTTCTTCTCAGACACTTTCACTGACCCATTTCTGAAATGTCCCTGTGCCTAAAGCCAGATGCTATTTTCAGTCTAATGCAAACTTTTTGAGCAAACTAATCTTCTTCCAGTGGCTTTAGCTCTCAATTATCAGTTGCTGACTCCCAAATCTATAATTCTCCCCTGAGATCCAGATATATATTGACAACTGCCTAATGGATTAAGGCATCCAAGGCTATTCACCTTTAGCTGGTAGAGTTTCCTTTTCTTCACCATTTCAGTTAATATTTCTCTCACTCCCCAAGAAAAACATTGAACTCTGTATCAAACCCTCCTCTCCGTTTTCTATAACCTTTGATCTGTGTGATTCTTTTGAATCCATTCCATCTTTTTATCACATTGACACTGCCTTATGTTAGACCTTAACCCATGTTGTAGGCAATTAACCTTAAACCGCTCAAATACAACTTATACACTGAAAACAGGGACATCTTTATTAGACATGTGTCTAATTCTATGACTCATCTGATTTTAAATTCTTAAAAAACACACTATTGCATGTACTAACAAAAAAATCCAAATTGCTTAAAATGGCTTAAATGAACCTTTAGACTTTTCCCCGTCTGATGAAAAAATCCTATTCGCATATTCATACATACACTACTCACCCACCATCAGCTCCCATTTCAGGCAAAGCAAACTTCTTACTATTTATCAGAACCATGCCTGCCTCTATTTCTCAGGCAAAGCCTGCACCATTCCCATGGCTTAGAAGCTCGTTCTTCCTCTTCCTGAGGAACTCCTATCCATCCTCTAAAACTGAATCACTACTGACCTCACATGTGAACCATCCTTGCCTCTCCTCTTCTAAATGATTAGTTCCCAAATGGGTTTAATAATTCTATACAAATTTTTATGTCATCATTTAACTTGGAAGATGACACTAAACTAAAACCTGGTTAGATTTATTGAGCACGTACAATATGCCAAGAGCTCGTCCAAAAGATGGATATACAGTATTTTATTGAATCTTCACAATCTCTGCTTGTTAGGCATCATTTTCACTTTACAGACCAGAAAACAGATACTCACAGAAGTTAAGTATTGTACCAGATTTATTCAATTAGCACGTAGCCAAGCTAGTATTTAATCCAAAAGCTTCCTGAGTCCAAATCCTTTTATTTTTTTCTATTATATGACTTTTTTTTCCAGTTATTTCAATTCCAGTTTTCCCTACCAGGGTAGAGTACATAACTACTGCTCTAGGAAATCTGTAGAATCTTTCTCTTGAACCCACTTCATTAATTTTTTGGCTTCCTGAAAGAACGCTTTGCAATGGATAAGGTAGCACTTTTCATTCTACATGCTTTTGACATAAAGTAAGTGCATGCATCCTGTGAAATAAATTGTACTGACCTGCATCTTCAATGCCAGGTGCTTAAAATTTTCCCAAACCACCTTAAATATTGCAGCTTACAAAACTGGTAATGACCTATGTGAAAAAAAATTCCAAAACATTCTACTTTGTGGTCTTCGCGTGACATCTAGTGGTTAGAATTGGAAATTTTGAAGAAATTATGGTTAAGTAGTGCCAGAGGCAAAAAGCCTATCTTGGTCTAGAGTCCTTATTTCCAACATGAAAGGAAGAGTGATAGAGAGAACCTTCATTTCCAAAGCTAAAAAAAGGACCTTTCTTAATTATTTCTGTTTCTCATTCTACTTATCAAAGAAAAGGAATCTGCCTCTGTGTTCAGCAATCTGCTCGCTGGGACTTAGGAAACCACTTTATTTGCTCCTAATCGGTGCCCACTTGTGATACATATGACTTGGGTAATGATTATCAGATGCAAAGATGAGTTAACACTTTCAATTTTCTTCCTCATACTCTTTGTGACAACAAACATTCTGTATATACACAAGTACTAAAGGTAATGGTGTTAAAATTTATGACTCTGTTATTCAAAATTATATCTTAAACATCTCTTCAGATACACCAGTTTTGATCCTTCTAGAACCTGTAAAACCAAGTAACTACTAAGCTTTGAGTCACGGGGATAACCTTAGGTTTAGGTCTTTGATGATACAAAATTTGAGATTTGCCTACTACAAACTCTTAGTCCACTCAGGTACTTGACAGCAGAAAATGGTATATGACACGCTTCTAATAAACGACACAGTCAGTGCCTCAGGGATGCAGCAAAGGATTAGGAGTCTAAGAGGTCACAGAAGGGATCGCAGAGGAGGATGAGGTGGTTGGTAGTTGGACAGCATAACATATTGTTAAGAGAACAATCAGCGGAATAAGAATCCTGGCTTCCTTCTGGAGGGAACTTGGGCAAGCTACCTACTCTACATTTTAGTTTCTTCATCTGTACAACTGAGTAAAATTTAGCATCTGTTTCATGTGATGAAGATTAGCACAGTACTTGTCATGTGATGAATTATCAGTGATTTTTATTATCCATAAATAAAAAAGAAAAGTATTCAAGTCAAATGTTGCTTCCTGAGAACACCCAAAGGGAAATGCACCAAGAGAAAAAGACACTATACTTCGGACACCAAGATATCTCCAAGAGAATTTGAAAAGTGATTATAAATATTTTACGGTAATCTATTTAAAATGCACGTGCTATGGATTTTTAGGATGTGTGTCACGCAGATGGATCAGAAGTCCTTTAAACCCAGCAATTACTAACAAATACTACTTTTTCATTTTCTATTGCTACAGGGCACTCTTTTTGCCCCAATATGAACCAAAGTAAACAGTTACACCTCCTGAATTATAGGCTTTTATAAAAATCAAACCTAGAACATAATTTGAATCACAATAACTTTCTCTATTTATTTTAAATGAGAGAAGGTCAGCCAACAAGTGTTTAGGTTTGCAAAGTTTGTAGTTCAAGATTATTGTATCAGCAAATCCCGGAATTAACTTTCAGGATGAACAGTAAGAAAAAAAACCCCACTCCACATGGGCTCAAAGGAGACTTTTGTTGAAGAGAAGGGTTTTCCTGTGGTCTTTGAAGTGGGAATGGCCAAGTGCTAGTTAAATCCAGGGGCCTTGTGATGAGTGAGCTGTAAGAGAGATTGTTGATGGATCTGGAATCCCACAGAGGTTGTTTTGTCCCTTGCTTTGAGAAGGTTGGTGATAATTAAACTCCCTTTCCAGCATGGTCTTTGTTTCTAACTCAAGTATCTTATTTAAGAAGAGCCAAGAAGTATAGGAATTTTTTGCTACCACTAAACTGACTCTCTCTGAGCTTCCTCCATGTTTATTTTCCTGAAATGTGTGTATTGTCAGTTGAAGAAATTATTTCCTGAGAAGTGACTTGGTGTATGTGTGTGTGTGCATGGAAGACAGAGACAGACAGACAGACAGATGGAGACAGAGAGAGAGACGGAGGTGGGTGTGCATGTGTGTGTGTGTTGACGAATTTGCTTCCAGGGACTTAGCCTCCACCTTCTCAAGACCATTTAGTTTAAAATGTCATCTTTGCCTCTTTGTTATTTATCTGCATGAGATAGCTGACCGATTTAAGTGCTGACCTTATGCAAGGCTGGCATCTCCACCCTTGATATTTAACAGACCTGAACTAAACAAAGTATAGTCAGTTTGAGTCATTTTAAATATTTGGTCACTTTTTAACTCCATGTAAACTTTCTGGTTAAACCTTATTTCAAATAGTGAAAGAATTATAGCCTGAATATAGTGCCTGGCCTATGATAGTTTCTCAATAAATATTTTTGATTGATAATCCTAAAAGGGGAGAGTATGTTTGCTTTTAGGGGGCTAACGGACTTGAAAGGAATATGTAACATCATTTAAAGTCTGGACCTAATACTAATACTAAAATGCTAAAACTCTGTACTGCTTGTCTTTTTAGCTGCCTCATTCTATTTATTTCTTCTACCGTCTTCTTTTCTTCTCGTAAATAACTAGGACCAGATTTGTGAATAGCTGATACCTGCCACCTGTTGGAGAAGAAATCAGCAATTTGAGCTTTTTGACTGTTTGAAAACAAACTATAAAACATTAGCTAAATACTTCAGGTATACTCAGCATTTTCTTTATTAAAATGTGTTCATATCTTGGAAACATACAAACCTTTTCATTGACAGTTTTTTTGTATCTATTTCCTTTCTCTATTATATTTACCATGAAATTTTAATTTTAAAATATATTCTATATAATAAAAATTTAAATCCCTAACGTTTTCAATAATATTAACTTTTTGAACATATCAGAAGTTGAGTGTCATAGGAAAGCCACATATTTCATTAAATATCTTTCTCTCATAGTGTTTGACTTGTGAAATAATCTGGTTGCAACATACTTGGACTGAGCTAACACTTATATTTGGCATAGATCAGTTGATTGGGGAGAGATTGATAAGGCCATAAAAATCTGATGGAGGAAAAAAAGGAAATTACTCCTCCTCCGTTTTTTAGTAAGTGCCCAAATATGTATATATTTCATACTGTGAGAGGAGGGTTCATATGAGTTTGTCCGAATGGCTGGATGTGAAAGTGTTGTTTCTATAAGATGCAGGTAAAATATCTTGGATTCATTAGTATGTAGAAAAACCAATTTTATTCTTTTTCCCTCTGTCATAAATAAGATTTTACTAAATAAAATCTCCAGTAGAACATACCACTCCTAACACTTATATGGTCAGTGGTTAATAACCACAATTTGGTATAAAGAAAGGTGCAACCTGTAGAATAATGCTAGTCTGGTCCAATGTAGAAATCCAAATTTCAAACAAGTATTTAACATTTCTTGCCTCCCTGACTTGGGTCTGTTGCCCTAGGAGACTGTACTAGAAGGAGACAGTCCAATGGCTTCCTTTCTCTCTTCTTGCCTTACTTTTTCCTCTGCTGCTTAGGCTGCTGGGTTGGGCCCAGGTGAGGTGATAACGAGCACAGGCTTATGTGTAAGGTATAATTGCAACATGGTGTTGGTGCTCTCTGGACTTGGTGAAAGTGGACTCGTCCTCCGGTGAGATGTTGATGAAGGTTCCTCAGAGGTCTTTTCTGGACCCTTTTCAGCTACCATTCTTTGAAGCAGACCATTAAACTTCAGATCCTCTCTTCCTCTTGTTGGAGTTAGATTTCCTATACTGGTGGTCATCTTGATCAAGACTCCACATACAATAACACAAGCCCAGCATGTTCCTATAGGCAGTGCTGGGGAAATCATTCTTTTGCTTTGCCATTATAAAAAATATAGCTCACTTTACCCTCATTCAGTAAGCTATAACATTCTCACTGTCTCTTGAAGTCCAGGGGTCAAATCAATTTCCCAGAGCTTTTTGTTTGGTTTGGTTTTGCTGAAATTCCTCTCGTCACTAGCCTTAAGCTAAAGGGAAAGTGCCCTTTAGTGGAATGCTAGTCACAATAATTTCCCCTCAAAATAAACTGTCTCTCTCTCTTCCATCCTCTGTCTTACGTAATGGGTAATGTACTAATGTCAGCAGAATGGGTTTTGAGTCATCTCACGGCAAATCCTAAATGAGTGACCTAGCAATTGCTTTTAGAATGGTAAGAATGAGGGTATATGTGAGTTTGGGGGAAAGTTTTAGAGCTAGAGTTTTGTTCCTTAAAAGAAGAGCTTAGATATTATATAAAATGATGTATCTGGAACAGATTTTGACAGCTATAAAGTGATCTATATTCATTATCATTTTCTAGGGACATAAATTCATATGAGTGTTCAGATTCTACAACCTTCTTATGATAAACATACGTGGGCCTAGGGATTTTCTATGTTCTCCTCACCTTCCTGGTTTCTGTAGATAACCATTCCTCATACAAACAGATGGAATTACCCATGATTTAAGGTCTTTCCCAAGTGATCCCCAATAATGATGCTTGCATTCTTCAGTTTGGGAAGATCAAAGCAACAGGGATACAGACCCCTGTACAGTTGCTGCGTATGTTGAAAGATAACGTTCCACAGGCCAGTAACACATCTCTGCAGGTTGAATTACAGGGAGGAGGTGAGGAAGAGGGACTGAAACTGACTATACATTGAATAGTGTAAAAATATAGTAAATTCCTCTAAGCAGACAAGTGCTGGAGGGCCTGAGTTTCTTATATGGAATAGTACTGGAGCCACAGAAGAAGGGAATATATTACCTTATATGGAAAAATATCTTCATACTGGGTTTGAGACTCTAATAAAATTTGAATACTTTCCCATAGCAAAATTCTACATATCCTCAAATGTTTTGTCCTTAATATCCAATATTCTTAGGATTTTAAAGAAAAGTGGAAAACACAGTCAGTTGAAATGTAAGCACAAAATTTTCAAATTAAAATCTATAATTCTCCCTCCTAAGGGGTTGCTCTACAATGATTTTTTTTTATTTTTCCAAAATCCATCTCACTCAATAACTGGCTTATGTCTGAGACACTAAATACAATGATAAGGAAAGAATAATTGTTCTACACCTGATTTTCTTTGAAAATTAGGAGGACTTTCAACACAAGCTATTGTAAAATTGATATTTTGGGGCTTATGCGACATAAGTAATACTTTAATATGAACTACTTTTACATATCATTCATTGGCAGTTACTCAAGGCTAGCATTTTCTTGTCTCAAATGAAATTGTCATATGGATTAATTTGAGTTGCAGCTAATATGTAATTTTCAAAAACAGTGTTTTATTTTTCCAAGGTCAATTATTGTATTTGCCTTATATATATAACCACCTATTGAAAGACAAATGCAGAATTACTCATGACATTTTAATAGATTATGAGTTTTCAACTATATTAATAGGAAAAATTCTTCAAGTAATGATTCCCAGTACAGTGTAGAAGTGTTACATATTGTTTATTGTGCTTTACATTAGTATTTCTGAATTCTTGAAAGAAAGGTAAATTAGCAACAGTTTAGGATATAGGACCTCAGATATTTAATATTGGAAGCAGTAGTATAATATTAAACAATGTAAATTATTTTTATCATTTTATACTATGTTCTAGACCTGTACACATCTTAATACATTAAAACATAATTCCAAAGAAGATTGTAAGGTAGGAAAAGCTGTATGAGTAAGGCTAGAAGAAATGAATAAAGATTAATGTGGTCCACTAGGGCTAAGAACAGAAAGAAACCGTTACTACCATAGGCCTAAGGGAAAGAAGAGAGGGACTGATCATAGGCGTGCAGACAAAATAGCCATAGATCAGAGCTTCCTGACATGAGTGTGACACTCAGTGGATTGATAGAACCAATAAGTGGTAACCCAGCAGAGAGAGCCAGGGAAAGAAATGCTCCAAACTCACTGTCCTCCACCCAGATTGGAGAGGAAGATCTAAAACTTTCTCTATTTGCAAAAGATATAGTCTTATATAGAGAAAATATTAAATAATCCACTGAAAAACTACGAGAACCAAGACTGTAGGACACAAGATTAATATACGAAAATCAATTGTATTTACATACACTTGAACAATTCAAAAATGAAATTAAGAAAATAATTCTATGATAGCATTAAAAAGTAAAATACTTAGGAATATATTTAATAAAAGAAGTACAAGATGTATACTCTGAAAACGCAGAGTTATTGAAGGAAACTAAGAAAGATCTAAATAAATAGAAGGATAACCCATGTCCATGAGATAAGGTGTTAATTGTTAAGATGACAATACTTTCCAGGTCTATTTACATATGCAAAGCAAACTCTATCAAAATCCCAGATGACCTATTTGCAGAAATTAATAAGTTGATCCTAAAATTTATATGGAAATTCAAGCGATATAGAGTAGCCAAAACAATCTTGAAAAAGAAGAACAAAGTTGGAGGACTCATACTTCTTGATTTCTAAACTTACTATAAAACCACAGTAATAAAGAAAATGTAGTACTGGTATAATGAAATAAATTTGAGAGTCTAGAAATAAAACCTCATATGTATGGTCAATTGATTTTCAACAAGTGTGCCAAAACAATTCAATGGAAAAAGAATAATCTTTTAGCAAACTGTTCTTGAACAACAGGAAATCCACATGCAAAAGAATAAAATGGACAGCTAGCTCTCACCATATACAAAAATTAACTCAATATGGATTGGGTTGGTGGTTACCAGAGGGGAATGGGGGACGGGAGAGGGAAAAAGGGGTGATTAAGCACATGTGTGTGGGGATGGATTGTAATTAGTCTTTGGGTGGTGGACATGATGCAATCTACACAGGAATAATGATATACACCTGGAATTTATATAACGTTATAAATCAATGTTACTGCAATGAAAAAATTAACTCAATATGGATAAAAGACCTAAATGTAACAGCTAACACAGTAAAATTCTTAAAAGAGAGGCTAGGTGAAAATCTTTATGATCTTAGATTAGGCAGTGTTTTCTTAAATATGACACCAGAGGCACAAGAAACAAAGAAAACAATAGATAAATTAGACATCCTCAAAATTAAGAAGTATGTGCTTCAAATGACACTATCAAGAAAGTGAAAAGATAGCTCACTGAACAGGAGAAAACATTTACAAATCAAACATCTAAGGGGCTTGTATTTATAATATACAAATAACTCTCATAGCTCAATAATAAGACAAAATTAACCCAATCAAAAATGAGAAAGAGATCTAAATAAACATTTTTCCAAAGAAGATTTACAAATAGCCAGTAGGCAAATGAAAAGATCTTCAGCATCGTTAACCATCAAGAAAATGCAAATCAAAACGACAGTGAGATACCATTTTACACCCATTAGGATAGCTATAACTTAAAAAGACAATAGCAAGTGCTGCAAGTATGTGGACAAATTGGAACCCTTTTATACTTCTGGTGAAAATGTAAAATAGTGCAGCTGTTTTGGAAAACAGTCTGGTGGTTCCTCAAAAGTTTAAATATAGAGTTACCAGATGACTCAGCAACTCCACACTTAGGTATATATTCAAGACAAATGAAAATAGATGTCCACAATAATATTTGTACACAAACATTAATGGTAGCATTATTCATAGCAACAAAAAAGTGAAAATAACCCATAGTTCTGTCAACTGGTGAATGCGTAAATAAAATATTGTATACTCACACAATGGAATAGTATTTGTCAATGAAAACTAATGGAGTACTGATACATGTTGCAATATGAACCTTAAAAACATTATGCTAAGTGAAAGAAGCCAGCTAGAAAAGACCACATATTGTATGATCCATTTATACGAAATGTCTAGAATAGGAAAATCTATAGAGGCAAAATAGACTGGTGGTTTCCCAGAGCTAGGCGGGATGAAGGAAATGGAAGTCACTATTAAAGAGTACAAGATTTCTTTGGTAGTGATGACAATATTCTAAAATTGATGTTGGTGATGGCTATACAACTCTGTAAATACAGGGAAAATCATGGAATTGTATACTTTATGTGAATTTTGTGGCACATAAATTCTATATCAATAAAGCTGTTTTTAAAACGTCTTTGACAATCACTATAAAAAGAACAAGTTTATAAAAGAGCTCCTGTCTTTATGAAATTTACAGTCTCCTTGCAAAGACAAAGTAGTACCACCCTCCATCCCCACCACTGTCCTAGAATCAAGATGCTTCTAAAGTCCTCAACTCAAGTTTCCAAACCCATTGTTGAGATAAGTGAAAACAGTTGGGTAGAGAACACTGTTTTGATATCATTATATGTAGTCAGCAACTCCCACACATACAACCCTCCACATTTGCTAAGGGATCGTCACTCAGGGACATAGTAAGTTACCTGGTGATGTCAATCAATCCGTGAAACTATATCTTGTCTTTCCAGTTCGGTATCAATGTTATGGGCAGCAGGAATTATATGTCTGACAGAATGCTATTCACATAATACATGCTTAATAAACACTTGAAGAACGAACAATGAATAAATAGAGATACAACATGAGTCGTGGACACTGTAAACTCTCAGAGAAATCCAACTATCTCATGGTGGCATGTTAGCAATGACAAATCTTCAAATTATTTTCAGTACCAGTGTGCTGGTTTAGCAAAGTCCCTTGCTGCCAGATGTATTACTGATTAATCCACCTCCTGTTATTCTCATGCTAGAGTAACTTAACATCCACAAATTATTTTAAAGTTTGGGTTTCCTTAGAAACAAGAAACTCTGTTCTTTTCTATCAACAAATATCACTTATGTCAGAAATTTGTGACATTTATTTCCAAATTCAGTGGCTATATAATTTTAAACATATTTTAAATTAATACATTTAGTTACAATAAATTCTTAAAACTATTTTAAATAAAATGAGCATAGAATTATTCATTTGCTATTATGTGGCTGACTTTCTTTTTTTCTTGGTTTAATAATCACATATGTAAAATCTTTAAAAGAATTTATCAATGAGACTCATCTATCAATGAGACACAGTTATGAATTAGAAAAGTGGGAAATTTACTTTTTAAAATGGCCCTCTCATCTGCCTAAATTGAACTACATTCCTTCATTATGAAGGCTCTTTGCTGAGTGGTATAATTTCAAACTGATTCATATTTTTTCTTCCTTCTTTTCAGTGACAGCTAAGACTCATTTTAAATTGGCTGTCTACTTTTGCTACATTTGTTGCAAAGTGGTAATATCCCATCTCAGGCTGTGACTTGCGGAGATCCCGGTTTGTCTGCCTTGTGATTCAATGAATCCATTAGAAGAACTTCTCACCCTTCTCCTTATCAGTAAACACACTAGATGCAGGTACCTCAATCTCTGGGGCAAGTGCCCCCTCCCAGACCAAAAGTTCATGAGCAAAGCCAGGGACTTGAAACTGATCAATGACATTGGGAACAGAAACATTCCCTTTCTCAAATTACTTCTGCTATTTCTCCTTCTCCCGCTACCAATAAAACTGTGTCAGAGGTCATTCCTTCTGGTCCTTTTCCACTCATTTACACACACACACACAAATTTAAGGCATGATTTGCCACTTAACGTCATTTAGGTTATTGCCAAATTTTACTATTAGTGAATAATTCTTTGATGAACACACATGTAATTTCATCTTTCTGCCCATGTGCAAGAATCCTAATAGAATAAATTCCTATAGTATAAATGCTGGGCCAAAGAACAAACGTAGCACTAATTTTAATGGGTAATGCTGAACTGTCCCTTCTCCTACCAAGAATTTAATGATCTATAATCCCACAATATTTGAGGAGTGTGTCTTTTTCTATATCCTGGAGAATACTGGATATTAGGCCTTTCAATGTTGTTAATGTAATGGATAAGAAAATACTTTATTGTAACATTAAATTTCATGATTATGTTTGAGATTGAACAGTTTTATATATTTATTGGTCATTTATGTTAATTTTGTTCATATATTTTACACATTTTGTTTTGAATTATTTGTTTGAAATGTATTTTATATATTACTTACATTGATCTTTTATTTCATATTTTATAAACATTTTCACCCTATGTATCTTTCTTTCATTTGGTAAGATTTCAATATTTTTATTCATAAAGTCTATTTTTCAGGCTTGTACTAGGGTATTATTATTTTATTATTAATGCATTTCTGTATTTTATTTCCCAATAAACATAAATTGTTGATGAATAATAAAGTTTCATAAAATTTTAATTGTATGCTCACTTTTTTAATTTCTTGTACTTGTTTTAATAGTTTTTCAGCTTATTTTGTTAAGTTTTCTTGAATTTGTTAAAACTTTAAAATGTCTGTGTCAGTGGTTGTTTAACCTTTAGGATGTATCAGAATCACGCATAGGGCTTATTAGAGCATAGACTACTCGGCTACAGTAAATGTCTGATAAAGCCCAAGAAGTTGCATTTCTAATAAGTTCAGAGGACAGGTTGATGCATCTGGTCTGGGGAACACACTTTAAAAACCACTATTTTATATAATAATTATTTAATCTGTGAATAGTGAGTTCTTCATAACGACAATTAGCTAAGACTTAATATATTATTAAAAAGTAAATTTCTCAGTAAACTAGGAATAGAGGAAAACTTCCTCAATTTGATAAAGAATACCTGCAAAAAATACAGCTACCATCATACTTAATCATAAGAGACTAGAAGCTTTCACACTAAGAACAGGAACAAGGCAAGGATACCCCCTCTAGCCACTACTTTTCAACGTCGTATTGGAAGTTGTAGTTAATGCAATAATGCAAGAAAAGGAAATAAAAGGCATACTGATTGGGAAGAAGAAGTGCAACTGTCTTTGTTCACAGATAGCATGAGTGGCTATATAGAAAACCTGAAAGAATCAACAAAAAGCTCATGGAACTAATAAGTAATCATAGCCAAATTTGCAGGATACAAGGTTAATATACCAAAGTCAATTGCTTTACTACATATCAGCAATGAACAGTGGAATTTGAAATTAAAACTACACCACCATTTATATTAGCACCCCCTAAAAATGAAATTCTTAGGTATAAATCTCACAAAATAGAAAATCTATACGAGGAAAACTACGAAATTCTGACAAATGATATCAAAGAAATGGAGAGATATTCCATGTTCATGAATAGAAAGACTCAATATTGTCAAGATGTCCGTTCTTCCCAACCCGATCTATAGATTCAATGCAATCTCAATGAGAATCCTGGAAAGCTGTTTTTTGGACATCAACAAACCGATTAGAAAGTTTATATGGAGAGGCAAAACACCCAGAATAGCCAATACAAATATTGAAGAAGAACAGAGCTGGAAAGGTGACACAATCTGACTTGAAAACTTACTATAAATCTACAATAATCAACCCAATGTGGCTTTAGCAAAAGAATGGACAAATAGATAAATGGAACAGAATAGAGATCCCAAAAATAGACCCACATAAATGTAGTCAACTCATTTTGATGGAAAAGCAAGGGCAATGCAATGGAGCAAAGATAGTCTTTTCAACAAATGGTGCTGGAACAACTCAACATCCGCATGTAAAAAACGCATCTAGACACAGACCTTATACCCTTCACAAAAACTAACTCAAAATGGATCACAGATCTAAATATAAAACACAAAACCATAAAACAAATAGAAGATAACTTAGGAGAAAACCTAGATGACCTTGGAGTTGGTGATGACCATTTAGATACAAGACCAAAGACACAATCCATTAAAGAAACAACTGATAAACTGGACTTCATTAAAATTAAAATTTTCTGGGGCTGGCCCCGTGGCCGAGTGGTTAAGTTCGCGCGCTCCGCTGCAGGCGGCCCAGTGTTTCGCTGGTTCGAATCCTGGGCGCGGACATGGCACTGCTCATCAGACCACGCTGAGGCAGCGTCCCACATGCCACAACTAGAAGAACCCACAACGAGAAATATACAACTATGTACTGGGGGGCTTTGGGGAGAAAAAGGAAAAAATAAAATCTTTAAAAAAAAAAAAAAAAATTAAAATTTTCTGCTCTGCAAAAGACACTGTCAAGATCCCTTTCAATTCCTGCTAAATATGACCCTAACACTCTTTCATTGGTTCTCAGAATTAGAGCTTTTTAATTAATTTTCTAACTCTCAAGTGAATGGTCTAGGATGAGGGTCATATTTTCTTTGTGTTTTTAAAGGTTGTGTGTACAATAAAATATTAATCACCATTGATTAGTGAGTTTATTTTGTTGTCATCTAATAACTATTTTTGTCTACTCAAAACTGAAACTGAAAGAACTACCTTGCTAGTCTTTTACGAGGTAATATGAGTACTAGAATTCTTTAAGGATCTCACATGTGTTACCTGGGATTGAGTCCAGCCCTGGATAAATCAGGCCATTTGATTATGCTTGATTTTTTTAATGAATTTAGTGTTTATAATAGTCTTGATTTTGGCTGCAGAAGATCTGATCCAAACTGGTACTATGGGTTATTCTCAGTGGTATGTGGATTCATTTATGAGATTTGCCTCCATCGGACACTAAACCAGTCAGAGGAACACTTTGGCGTGGCTGTGGTCCTGGGTTTCACTTAGAGACTGCAGAGCTGCTCTTGAACTCAAGAGTTCTGGAGGAGAGCCTTCAGTGCTATGCTAGTAAAGAAGCGTATCCAAGGGACTGCAGACCCATTATACAAGCATTCCAACATTTCTTTGTCACAAAGAAAATGCCGCATAGCTGCTATCCAAACAGTCAGGAGTTAAAGAAGTTTGCCCTACAATTTAGAAAGCATGACTGAGTGATGTGTTATGTTCGAGTGTTTCTCATTGTCAATGAACACATACTTTGTGTTTGCTCAATCTGTTACAATCTCTCTCTCTCTCTCTCCTGCCTCCTTTTCACACAAAGTTCCTTTCTTGGGGTGAAAGGAGGGAAAGAAGGAAAACTTAGATTTAAATAAACAGACTCCAGTGATGTCCTGAGGTTATCGCATGTTAGATGTCTCTGCTATAACACTTTGCTTGCCTTAATTAATAACATTGCATTCATTTGAATACTCAGTGAAATAGATTCGTTTTGTGTGCCTTTTTAAGGACTGACTTTAGAAGTCTCCCTCTCTTGAGAGATTTTGGAACTGTGTTGGGGGACTTTGGAATTTCACTAAGAATTCATAGTCTGTTCAGATAATTGTTATAGGTGCTCTCCCAGAGCAAAGATAACCCAGGAGAGGAGAGATACAATCATCTTGGTGCACATTACATGATTCATATGAAATTCAACCCTTTTGGAGTTTGAGTTCTTAAGCAAAATACCACTTCCTGTTTTTGAGGAAAAAAATGGCATAAAAAGTCATATAAAGAGACTCATAAGGCCCTTGGACATCAAATAGCTCTTACAAAACAACATTTTAATGAATTAAGTGTAAATGAATCAGAAACATGTGGGTTGAATTTCCTTTGAAATACCCATGGGCTTAAAAATTAAAAAGAAGAAAAAAAAAAGGCTTGGCTAAGGATCATGTGCATTTTATTCAGCTCAAGTCTTTTGAAAAAAAGAAAAAGAAAGCAGCCTTGATTTGGTTGACTGAATAAAAAAACACTGCTCTAGCCTTTATTTATTTATTTTTTTATTCTACACAACTCAGATTGAAGGTAGAATTATGTTTCTTCTTGGGTGCCAGATTCATTTATGTTAGACCATTTTTCAAGTACAGTAACATTTTGGTTAACCAGAACCCTCGAGTCATGGTTGTCTTTTTCCAAGAGCAGAAGTTGTAGTCAAAAGAAGAGCTAAACTGCAGTTTGAACAAAGTTCATTAGAACTGAGGTAAAGAAAACATGGTGATCATTCAGTTCACTAACCAAGAAGATCCTGAATCCAAAGGAGTGGAGAGCCTGGTTAGCTAACCATTGAACAAAAGGCTAGAAAAACAGTCACTCAAGGACCAGAGCAGCAGAAGACGAGGAAAGCTGAACTAAGTGGGAAAATCTGTATACTGAGAGGAAGAACTGGAATACAAGGAAATGGCTGACAGAAGGGAATGAAAAATGCAAAGACTGAAAAATCTTGTGTGCAGCTAGAAATGGCCAAAATACAGCAGGGGCATAGGGATTGGAAAACTTCTAGAAATGGGAAAAGCTGGGCAAATGAGAATATTCGAAACAATATTGTGAATACAAATTTTAATATGAGTATAAATGTGAGTTATTGGCCTTATCAACTTCCACATAACAGGAGCCATGCTTCTGCATGGTCCCTGTAAACTGCTGAGGTTAGCGTGTCTTAAAAGACATATGAAAGTACTCAGGATTATCTATTGTATGGTTAATTTGCATAGATACAGTTATATTGGATATATTATACTCAGGATCTTGGTAGAGTAAAGATTTTGAATTGAGAAAGCCCAGGAGACCTAGATTCCCAATAGAGAAAAATCTGTAATTTGAAGATTTGACGATTTCTTCAAATTTGTGATGTGAAGAAAAATAGTAAAGAGAAGGTTGGTGGGGCCAGCATTTCTCCGATTAGGCTAAAAGGAAACTCCTTTTCTCTCTGTAGGTGTTTTAGGTCAACTGAGCTAAACATTAAGTTTTGTCAGAAACACATTTTTCCCTAAATCTTCCATTTATTAAATGGTTTTCTTTCGTGAAGGGGAGTTAATCTGGTAAAGCCTTTATAACCATTATTTTTCTTCCTGGGAAATACTACTAATTGATAAACTTTGTTGATATAAACGTTGCCTATTTGTGATACCTAAACACCAAGATATTGTTCAGAATATATGGGAAAAGATTTGTGAGAAAGTGAATCTTATTAATTAACAATATTTGCAAAAGCATAGATTTTAGTTAAAGATAAATGTGAAACTCTTAGCAGAAATTGTGCTGAACATATTGTGCCTGCCACAGTGATCACTCTTTCCCAAAAAAAAAGACTCTAAAGAGAAAAAAATTGGTAAAATAACAATAGTAATAAAGTTGGCACATATTTTGGAAAGAGTAAATCATAGTTTGTCTTCACACATTGTTAATTGAAAATAAAAATAACAAAAAGATAAAGTTCATATAAAAATGGATTCACGAGTAATACAAACTCAGAAAACTTCAGTGTCCAAGACACAGTTGATGATATTAAAAATGTCATCACAAATGGAAATTGCATCGAGTCATTGAGCAGTAATTAATAATCTCAAATTCAGACTTTGCATTCTGCCCAGAAAAGCAGTCAGTTTTCCATTCTTTCTGTAACATTTATGTTAAAGAGAGAAAACAAGGACATTTCAGGAGTTTTTCAAGACTCCCCCAGGTGTCTTCAGTAGAGAGCGGTTCAGTCTGATCCGTATGAGAGTGGAGAGGTGCACAACTCCAACCGAGAGATTCTATTTTATTTATTTTTTAGGTTATTTATTTCAGATTTTTCCTTCCTTTTTTTTTGAGGAAGATTAGCCCCGAGCTAACATCTACTGCCAATCCTCCTCTGCTTGCTGAGGAAGACTGGCCCTGAGCTAATGTCTGTGCCCATCTTCCTCTACTTTATATGTGGGACGCCTGCCACAGCATGGCTTGGTAAGCGGTGCATACGTCTGCACCTGGGATCCGAACCAGCGAACCGAGGGCTGCTGAAACGGAATGTGTGAACTTAACCGCTGCACCACTGGCCGGCCCCAGATTTTATTTTATTTTTATTTTGTTTTATTTTTTTGGTGAGGAAGATTGTCCGTGAGCTAACATCGATGCCAGGCTTCCTCTGTTTTGTATATGGGATGCCACCAGGGCATGGCTTGATGAGCAGCATATAGGTCCATGCTCAGGATTCAAACGTGCAAACCCTGCACCGCCAAAGCGGAGCACAAGAACTTAACCAGTACTCCATCAGGCCAGCCCCAGAGTGATTTTATTTTATTTTTATACGATCGCCATCTTCAACTATGCTTTCTCAATCATCCTTTAGGGATAATTGAGCAGATTCCAAGATGTGTTGGCAACTTCTAGTTATTGAAATATATACCTTTTAAAGTTTAAGCTCAAATTCCATGTAAAAATCAATTTCCCCTAAACCAGCCTGAATCTGAGCTGAGACCGAGGTGTTTGCAGGACTCGGGCTGGGTGAGGCAGGCTCTGGCTGGGAGCTATCTCCTCCTTGCTCTCGTCCGTGTGCTGGAGCAGGAAGAAATGTGAGCCAAAGGGATGAGGGTCTTTACTTAACTGTCTTCTCTTGTAATTCTCTCTCCTCTCATTGTCACTGCTTCTCTCTCTAACACTGATTAGCCTTTCATACACTCTGGGTCACTAAGAGGCAGGTTGTCACACATTGGTAAAAGAACTGTGCTAGTGATTGATGCTTAAAGGCTAGTTCACTCACCTCCTAACAGCTCTGGTAGAACACACAGGTTGCTTAAACTTTCACATTGGCACCTATGTAAGAGGGATAAGCTGTCTGGAATCATGGTTTTGCTATCAAAATCGTGTATGTTTTTGATACATGTTTGATGTATGCTTATATTTGTTTAAGAATACTTTCATGAGGAGATAATTAATAGTTTCTACCTCTCTTTGCTTAAATCTGTCATGCTATCATGTACACCAGCTTTTACGAACTCATGATAATTTTCTAAATAATTTCATGTCTTGCAACTCAGATTCAGCCCAAAGAGTTATTTCACGATGTGTTCTCATGCTCTCTTGGAATCTATTGAATTTATTACTTAAACTACAGACGAATGACCCCGTATGTCTTTGCAACAGTTTAGACAGTTATCAGTGAGTCAGTAGGCACCCACAGGAATGTGCATATATGAGTGTGTGTGTGTGTGTACTGGGAGTGGAGAGGTACCAAAGAGAGGAAGAGCAACAAGCCAAACCAAATGACTTTATTCTGTGTAGGCATTCCATAACAGCACACCTTTCACTCTTTACCCAAAACTGCGTTCTGAAAAATTGCTAAATCCATTTAATATATTGGGAAGTGAGCCAAATCAGCTATTGTATGCAAATTCCTGATGCTTTTCATCTATCATCAGGGACAGTTCAGCTGCAAAGTGCATCACATCTTACTCCTGGGGTTGTTTAAGAACTTGATCCTTGGGAACACCTGTTACTAGCATGGCTTGAAGTTCTCTGTGTTGCTTTTCCCTCATTTTGGATGCTGTTTCACCCAGCTGCTGATAATTAGAAAAACAAAGCAAATCTCTCCCATGGATGCTGGCCTCTGCAGAAAGCCAAGGGAACAGAAAGCCAAAGAACACTGTAAGCCTTTTTGTTTTAAAAACCAGGAGGCACACAGCACTATATCCCCCTGGACTGCAAAACCACAGGAACGGATTAATATCACTAACCGCAAGAAACATTTGTGTATGGATGTGGAGGGAGGGCATGAGAAGAATATTAATCTATGATGTATGATCTTAGGTTTTCTGAAAAACTTTAAAAAGCCACATGTATTTGAATCACTGCATTATAAATGTATCAGTCATATAAGATGAATAATATGGCTAAGTACCAAGATTGAGTTCTTTTCCAGAAGTTACTATTTTTGGCTCAGGGGGGTTTTCAAATATTATACAGAGATGAACATTCTGTAAACAGAATAGAACAAAAACAAGAATTCAATAGCAAAGCAAAACTCTGGCCCCAGATAAGCTATTTCAATTAATCGTTAGCTTATCTTTGGATATAGTACACATACATCCCTATGTGTGTGTGTGTAATATATTCAGCAAATACATGTTTACATGTGTATATATATGTGTATGTATACACATATGACAATGATACTTAAGAAAAACCATTAAAATTTATATTATTCTTTAAATACTTAAAAAGGAAATATAGGAGCAAAATAGAGACATTTCCTGTGTCCTAGATACTTTTAAAAGATATAAATCAATGTGATCTTAGTAACTTAATATACTTGCCTTGTTTCATGAACTAAGAATTTCTTGAACATCTAAAATATGCAAAGCATTTTTCTAGGTATTATGAATACTAAAGGAAAAAACTAAACATGGGAGATAAAACATGTCCAATAATCAATAGTCTAGGATTTAAGATTTTACTCCCAGTTATCCCAGTTACCTTTCACGTATTATTACTCTTCTACCTGTGTAAACCTCTCTAGCTACAACTGTTTGAAGTTCCCAAAATGAACCCTATATTTTCAAAGAAATGTAAGCTCTTTCTGCATAATATCTTTTTTCATCTTTAAATGTCAAAATTCTGATCAGTCGTCAGACATGATAAAACCAGTTGGGAGATTAATTTCATAAATCAAGACAGTGCAATTAGGGTCTGATCTAGAGTGATGGAAATTGAGATAAAAATGAAGTGATGAACTCAATAGATGCTAGTGTATTTAAAAAGGCAGGATGTGGGAATTGATTATTTGAAAGAAATGAGAGAATATATATGTTTGTGATGACTGAAGTTTCAACTCTGCGTGACTGGGAGAACGATAATGCCATGAATGCAAATAGGAACATCAAAAATAGGAACTGGTTTGTGGGATGCCTGTGAGCATCTTAAATTTAAAATTTAAGAGACAACCTGGGGATATCATGGAAGTATACAAAAAACTCAAATGAGAACTTTAGGCTAGCACTAAGCTTTAAG
Source organism: Equus quagga (assembly GCF_021613505.1). Lineage (NCBI taxonomy): Eukaryota > Metazoa > Chordata > Mammalia > Perissodactyla > Equidae > Equus > Equus quagga. The sequence goes on from NC_060287.1 coordinate 24,891,356, forward strand.
GGGCACGTTGGAAAGCAGCGGTTGAAATTACGAGAAGTGAGGGGCCACCAGAAGAAAGCCAACCAAGAAAGGAACACTGCTAAAGACTGATTTTCAGAGAACAAGGACAAGATGAGGGGCTAGCTATCAGCTGACACAAAAAAAAGCAACTTTCTCTTGAAAGTTGAGGAAAAGAGAGTAGCAAAAGCAGGAGAGATCAATGGCATTAAATGTTGCAGATGCCCATGAATAAAGATAAGACTAACAAAGGACGACTACTCAGTGGACACTGGTCAACTTTAAGAAAGCAAATCAGTAAAGGGCTGAGTGCAAAAGTATTTACAGTGCTTGGAATTGAGTGTAAAAATAGTGAACAAGTTAAGGAGCAGTACTTTATGCCTTGGAGACTTGAAAATGAAAGAAAATCAACAGAGAGTATGATAGCTTGAGGGAGATTGGACAAAGTGGAAAATGCCATCCTTGCTATCTGTAATCCATTCCTAAATTTTGTTGGGTAATGAACATTCAGACAGCAAAAGCTCAGATTCTATTCTTTTATTTGGGGGAAAAAAATAACAACACACTCTAGCCCATTCAAAAACCCTAACAAATGTCTCCAAATATCACAAAGACATATTTCAACAGCAAAGTAAGAATCTAGTGAAAATGCTTGCATAATATAAAATAATTGAGTGAATTAATTAATAATTTAATGTGTAATAAACTTAGTATGTTTGAGTGTAGTATACAAAAATATTGCACAATATTGAATATTGATTGTTTTACTTCTATACTGTGAAAACATGTATTATGATGTAAATAAAAATGAAATAATACATTAAAGATACGACTAGGTGGGACCCCTGTCAAGGTACATGTCAACCATCATTATTCCAGCCAGCTCTATTATTATTCAACCTGGTTCTCATAGAAAGAGAGAAAGAGGATGAATAATTGACAGTTATTAATGTTAAAAGTATACTAATAGATAATAATTGTTGATTGCTTATTTTTTTTGTTTTACCAGGCATTGTCATTATCATTACATTTACTTTTTAAAACAACTCCATAATATAAGTAACATATTAGCTTCATTTTATAGATCAGGAAACTGAGGTCCAGAGAGTTTAAGTGGTGAAATTGCCCCAAATCACATAATTAGTGCATGGTAAAACCTGGATTTGAACTCTGGTATTCTGATATATTTTTCACTTAACCCTTCAGAATTCCAAACTAGACAAGGAGAGTCCTCTTATATTTGAGTATGCCTGTCCTTTTAAGGCAGAGTTAAACATAATAACACAAACCTAGCTTTTCCTAGTTAGAAGACAAGCCTCTGATACAGGAACATTGGCATCTAAAGGATGGATTTGGTCAGCTGGAGTGGTGGGAGATGGTATTCTCTGAGGAGACTTCCTACTGGTAAACTGGCAAACTTGGTGCCATGAAGGAGACTGTTGGCAGTGTTCTGCCCAAGAGGGGGAGTTCAGTATAGTGTACATAAAAATCATCTTTAAAGCATTTGCTTAAATACTAGTTATAGGGAGTAGGGAGAAAGGGCTAGAAGGCAGAGTATCCTGGGACGTTTCTAAGGTGATGAAGGCTATGAAGGGAACCCGGAGTTTATTTTGAGTCCCTGCAGTCAGAGAAGACCTTGTAATCTGATCTGTTGTCTAATTTGGATGTGCCAACTCCTGACAGATAGCAGGGAGGGTGTTTGGATCCTGATAAGTCAGTTACTGCTGTCTGTAGTGTGGACTACCCAAGTCAAAATGCAATCTCATCCATCTGTAAAGCAAATATTGGAGCAAGATGAAAGACCTTAGGCACCTATAAAGATCCTGGACGTGACAATGTGACCCTAGAATCAGAGATATCATAAAAGAGGCCTTATACAGTAGGAATAATATAAATAAAAGGGATTACATGTTTACAATAGTTCTTTGAGGGAGAGAAATGATCCTCTTGTTGGCAGTACATGAAACTGATTTTAATCACTGTAATAGGGAACATAGATAGATGCTTTGTGAAAAAAAAATTCTATAATAGAACATTTAGGAGGAAAATTATTATTTTTTTCTGTGTGACTTGAAGGTCTCATAAAAAGAAAAAATCAAGTAATATAGTGTGTGGACTGTGAGTAATTGCTGTTTGATGAAAGAAAAGATGGAAGTGGGGAAGAAGACATTCTAAGGAAAAACTGCAAAATCCAACCAGTTTAATTTGCCGCAAAATGGTTTCCAATTATAAAGTACCAAAATTCAAAGTTTGGTCTAGGAAAATCACACAAAATAAATATCTAAAATTCTTAAAAATTGCATTAGCTCTGCACCACAATGAAAGCAAAACATTGAGTCAGTATGAAAACAAATCTATTTCTCAAATTATTACTTTTTTTCTCGAAATTTCGCAAAATATAATGACAGCATGTTATTATTACTTCAAACCATTCTGTGGGTTTAAAATTGTTTTTCTTTTTAAAGAATTAAATTTACATTGTGTCAAATGAGTATTATATAAGCAGTATGAAGATATATAGCTATAAGAACTATCCAAAATTTATTTTCATACCCAGATTCTAAATTTTTAAAGACTTGTGTCATTTTTCTCTAATATGGAAGCAACTAACTTGCCACCTACTAGTCTTGTCATGATGCAAATTTACAAAGTGTTGGCTATGATTATCAGTAGGGCTATACAGCCTGAATCTAGCCCCCTAAAATCCCCTGTAATGAGTAAAAAGAAAGAATAAAAGAAAGAGGAGGAATCAGAAGATAAATTAGACACAAAAGAATATTGTATCATTGGTTTAGGCACTACCCAAAACCCTGCCACTTCGATATGCAATTTTGTAGCAGGGCACCTGAATCAGAGGCACATAGATTCTGACGTTATCTAGACTTCAGGTTACTAATGGAGCTTGGTATTTGGAAATTTGGAGCCCAAATTTGTATGTTCAACATATGCTAGAATTTGATTTTGAATGAGTTAAATTTTCACTGGCTTTGGCTAACGTGGTAGAACAAGAAAAGTTTGGGATGTTGGAGAATGGAGAAATGAAACTCTGGAAAGCAGTAAGATCTACCAGGGAGGGGTCTGCGAGAGTACGAGATTCTAATTTAGGCTACCAGTGGATTTAGCTGGGCATTTTCAACCACGTTTATGAATTAAGAATTTCAAAGAGAAATTATGAGGAAGGGCTAGTTCTAAGAGGGAAATGTTAAATACTTGCCTTGGATCTTGACTGGGTCAAAAGTTCTTATAGTACAAGTAGGCTCGAATAATCTATTTTATTGTTTTAGGAAATAAAAATTAATTTTAAGACATAAATTTAAAAAGATTTCCAAGTGTTTCCAATTAAACAAGACATTAAACATTAAGCATAAATACAAAGGCATAGAAGTGAAAAATGGCTTCTTTTAGAATCTCTACCATCCTGTTTTAAGAATGGGCATGGAGAGAGATGGTGCTTTGATCAACCTCTCTTGGTAAGCCACTGTGCCCCCCGGTGTGAAATTCACAATCATTGGAAGAATTCAATTTAGCCGATATAGTAGAAAACATGAATTATCAGAAAATTAGAGTAAACCTCCTAGGAGAAATTACACTAATATTCAGCAGTGTCTTTACAGTCATCTGAAGAGGAAGCCAATGCAGTGTATATCATGCATAAACCAGATCAAAAGGAAAGAAAACTCTGTTGAGAGGACCAACCAACTGAGGGTCTACTTCCATTCATGTTTACGGAATTATCAAACATTATATTTAAACACAAGTTACCAGGAGGTAGCCTGTGAAATTGCCAACTTCAAAACAGGCTGGAAAAAGTCTTGCTAGAAAACTCATTTTCTTACTAGCTTGTTGACTTCAGGATGAGAATGGAGTAAGTGTCATGGGGGGGTATTTTGTCTGTCTGGCAAGATTGTCACACATCTGTTTTCTCAATATGAACTTGGATGCATTTTGGTAGATATTGAGCATTAATTTACAGTAGGTTTTTGTCATACAAGCTAAAAAATAAAATTATTTTATTATTCTTATGTAAATCAGTTTTTTAGATGTTTACAAGACTGAGTCAATGACTTAGAGCGAAACTGGGAAGTTTACCTTATAAATGTGACACTACATCAAGAAATGTCTTAACAAGCCAGCACTTTACTGAGTAATAAGTGTCAGTGCTGCTAATAAATTCCTAGGATGAGTCATAAACCATAGCAACTTTTATTTTGGAGCATCGTGTGTCAGGAGCTCTGGGTAGCTCTCTCTTAATGCACTGTAGATACCTGCAATATTACCACTAAATAAATAATGGTATAATTTAAAAGTTTCTTTGTGATACCTCTCCTTCCTCACTAGAATAAAAGAAAAATGTTTGTAAAAGTAAAAGGGCATAGATTATTATCTCTACTCCTTTATAAGTCCATCAAAATACTTACTTTAAAGAGGCAGCCTCACAGAATAGTGGTTAAGTTTGGCACACTCCACTTTGGAGGCCTGGGTTCACGGGTTTCAATCCAAGGTGCAGACCTACACCATGTGTCTGCCATGCTGTGGTGGTGACCCACATATAAAGTGGCAGAAGATTGGTATGTATGTTAGCTCAGAACTAATCTTCCTCAAGGAAAAAAGGGGAAGACTGGCAACAGATGTTAGCTCAGGGCTAACCTTTCTCAGTAAAAGAAAAACCAAACTTACTTTAAATAGTATATTTTCCGTGAAGTAATTCTACATGAAATCTTATCATCAGTAGGATTCTAATCATGATTCTGAAGTTTGCTAAATAATGGAAGTACTAGTAAACATACAACTGAATTTTAGAAGTAAGTAAAAAGAAAACTTTACTCATTTTTCATGCTGGTAGCCAGAACTAGCTTTGTGCTATGACAGCGAAGTACAAATTTTATAAAGGAGGCCAAACATAGTTCCTGACTTCATGGGATTTAAAACATAATTAAGAAAAACTAAGCATGCTACTTATTGTAATATTGATAACAAAGAAAAACTAATTTAAGGTTTAAAAGATTCAGTTGAGAATGAATTGAATTTAGAACATAAAACTCTAAAATGCACTCATACTTTTTCCATAAACTACAATATACTAGCAGGATATAACTTGTCATAAGGGGAAAAATGTGTTATGAGCCACGTCCCTAGATTGTTTTGTGTGTTTTATATACACAATTTCATAATATTTTTGAGTGAGTGACCTCTGTGTAGTTGCAACTATTTCAGTTAGATTTTTAAAAGTATGAAAGAAGACATGCTTTTATTTACATCTCATTGTCTGGGTTAACAAAGAAGGATGTATAAATAACCCAAGACAATAGCTAATAGACTATGATGTACACCTGAAAGTTATATAATGTTATAATCCAATTTTACTGCAATTAAAAAAAGCACATGCCAATTAAAAAAACAGCTAATAGATGCCTTTTAAAATATATTACAGAATATTATTTTATATTTGAGAGAAAGCAGAGAGAACACTGGTACATTTCATGGTTGGAGAAAAAACAGAGTTTTTGTTTTGTTTGTTTGATTGCTTGGTTGGTTGGTTGGTTTTACTTTGAATTTCCCTTCAGATAACGTTCAAATAAGACAGTGTACTAAAAGCCTGCTAAAAATTTATCTGAAATCATTTATAGGCAAATTCACCATGTATGTAGGGAAATACTTGGCCTGCAAAAAACTAAAATTGTAGGAATTAATTACTGTGATATTATAAACTGAGTTTTCATAGCATTAAAACCATAAAATTTAAGAGCAAGAAAGGTACCTAGAGTTCTGCTAAGAACTATTTTATAGTTTCCACCCAGCAAAATTCATACATTTAGTGCACCTAAAGTAAAGAACCATTTGACAAATGTCCTATGGGAGTGCAAATTTATTGAAAGGAAGACCATCCTTCACGCATGTTTGAATGTCGACAACTGTGGAGTGCCTGGCTCCCAGGAGGGTTTTATTTCTCTGAGAACTGAGTCTTTGGTTGTTGACACTCAGCAGAAGCCAGAAAGAACACTGTGACACACACACACACCCCGCAAATCAGTATTTTAATCATTTTCTCCAAGTTTCATGGTCACAAACATGATCAAGGCAAATGTTGTGGTCATTTCCTTACTGCTATGGTCACCTTTCAATTTACCCTCCCTTTCTTTGCTCAACTAATGCCATTCACCCCTCAAGGCTCAGCCCAAAGCAACATCTCTTCTGGGAATCCTTGCCTGTTCCATCTAGTGTACGTTCTATGTTACTCAAAGATTTTCCAGTACATAATTTTATCAGGGCTTTTCACTGCCCAAATTGTCTTGTCCTCCAGCCACCTTGGAGCCATTTGAGAACAGGACCATATCTGACTAATCGTTTTATCCTCAGTGCTGCGCCCTGTGCTGGTAACCTATCAGATGTCCAAAGCATGCAAATGGAGTAAAGAAATTAGTGGAGCAGTAATGAAATACGTAAAAATCATGCTTTACTACTGAGTTAGTTCATTAACTCCCACCTGAAAAGGGAGCATTACTTTTCGGAAAAAATGCTTGTTTGGTGGGAGGACAAGCCATTCAAATAACTTTATCCTCACCCCCAAATCACTGACTCTATTTAGAGATGTTACTTTGAAAAAATGCACTGCATGTGTAAATGAGATATTCATAGAGGGCAAAAAAAAACCTGTTACATATTTTTGATGTAGACATTTAGAAGAAAAACACTGGGAGAAAACAATAAGGGGGGGAATCTTGTTATAGTCATCCTACCAGTTTTTCCCATGAAAATCGATTAAACTTAGAGTTTTAATTTTTAACTTGATTTATTTGCTATGAGACTCACTTTATTGGCCTATCCTGAGGAAATTCCATACCTTAGAATTAACTTTATCCTCTCACTGCTGTTTTTACATTTCAAAACTGGATTTATTTTTTAAATTTGGGTTTATTAGTCTTTCTTTTTACCAGCCTCAGCTTTAGCAATGTTTTGTTTGTTTATTTTACTTATTACTGAGCAAAAAGAAAATAAATTTTATAAAATGGAGGCTCTGTGAGGGCAGGATTTTTGCTTGTTTTGGTCACTGTTGTATTTCCAGTATTAAGAACAGTTTCTGGCTAATAGGAAGTGCTCAATAAAAATTTGCTGATACACTAACAAGCAGAAAAGAGCAAAGTCATTACCAATATTTTTCTCTATTATGTTATTTATATATCTGTGTTTCTGAAGGATTTCTAAGTTTTTTCAGATTATATTATTTAAACTATTTGATTAAAAGAAAAGGAAAAGCTAACAGTTCTGTATCTTTTGGTTAATAGAATGTACCGGATCAGTAACAATTAACTTCGTATAAATTTAGTAACTACAACTTTTTTGTCTTTTTTAAAAGTGAATCGTGACATATTCACACATACAAAATCTATGAACAGTGATAGAGCAAATACTCATCTACCTAATCTGCTTAATAATTGCAACTATTTTCTTCGAATGCAGTTGAGTGTTCTATGTGCTCCTCCCACAGCAGTTTCCTACACACACACACACACACACACACACACACAACACTCACACACACACACACACACACTTCTGATTCTGGCAATTTTCATGTCTGTACATTTCATTATAGTTTTATATCACTTGGTCATATCTCTCTTCCATATATGGTATTGTTCATAGCTGTGGTTCTCAATGTGTGGTCTACAATCCAGTAGCATTAGCCTCACCTGGGAACAAGTTAGAAATACAAATTCTCAGGCCCCATCCTAGACGTACTAAACAGAAACTCTGAGACTGGTGCCCAACATCTGTGTGATTCCAATGTATGCTGAAACACAAGAACCACTAGTTTATGGCAACACTTTTTTTTTTTTGAGGAAGATCAGCCCTGAGCTAACTACTGCCAATCCTCCTCTTTTTGCTGAGGAAGACTGGCCCTGAGCTAACATCCATGCCCATCTTCCTCTGCTTTATACGTGGGACGCCTACCACAGCATGGCATGCCAAGTGGTGCCATGTCCACACCCGGGATCTGAACCGGTGAACCCCGGGCCGCTGAGAAGCAGCGGAACATGTGAACTTAACTGCTGAGCCACCAGGCCGGCCCCTATGGCAACATTTTTGAGTCTAACACCAAAGTCTAAATTCTACCAGAAACAGCATTCATTTATGGAACTTATTGATCCATTTCCTTCGTGCTATAATTAAAGAGAGAAATGAACTTTGCAGCATCATTTTTTAATTTTTAAATTGGAGGGGTTGTTTATCATTTTATTATGACCTAAGCTAAACTCTCCTTAGAAAAATATTCAGTCTACTCTAGCTCCAATCGTAGTGCATCAAGTAAGCTCTTTAAAATGTGTCCTAATTTGGTCATTCTACTTTTCATTTTTATAATAATGACGGAAAGAAAACAAGTCACCATTTGAATCATATCACAGTTTTCTTGAAGTGATGAGGAAATGAATTTCTCTGAAAGACCTCTTTGGCGAACTTTTCTCACTAGAGAAAAAAATGAGAGATCCATTTTCCTTTTAATTTCATAATTTCTTATGCAAAGAACTGAAGCCAAGCAAATTGCCATGCCTGTCATCATAAGCAATTTCCTGGCCACCTTATAAAGGGCAAAAAGCAGAGAAATTCCCCAAACTCTCCTTTTTTTCTTGCAGTTCATGTTCTTTTTCATCAGATCCCTCCTAAACTAGAAACACGGAGGGATGGAATTCCTCAATTTGTGTTTGGAGGAGTCGTTTTTTATGACTCTGTCCCTTTGATGCTTTGCATTCTCTCTCTGGGCAGAGAACTGTAAGAGTCAAAAGAAACGCAACTGCCACAGTTCTCTTATAATTTATTATAGAATAAATAAATCCTTTTGAAAGAAAAAAGCAAGGTTTATATCAATGCACACTCCTGATATTACTGGCACTTTTCTACACTAATGGAAATCGTGATGATTAAATGTTGCCATATCAGCCATATTTGTTTTTTATAAGATTGGCACCTGAGCTCACATCTGTTACCAATCTTTTTTTTTTCCTTCTTCTTCTCCCCAAAGCCCCCAAGTACATAGTTGTATATTCGAGTCGTAGGTCCTTCTGCTCGTGCTATGTGGGATGCTGCCTCAGCATGGCCTGAGGAGCGGTGCCATGTCCGTACCCAGGATCCGAACCCGTGAAACCCTGGGCCACCCAAGCGGAGTGCACGAACTTAGCCACTAGGCCTCGGGGCAGCCCCAGCCATATTTTTAAGGCTGCTATATGCCATTACATATATTAAATCATTTAAGAGGCTGTAACTAATCCCAAACCTCTCATGGCACAATTCTATAAGGAAAATGGTTGTGTTCAAGTCAAAACAGAGAAGACAAGTATTTACTACAATTGAGTGAGGTCTGAGCAGAATTTATTAAGCCAAAGACATTCAGGAGGTACACTGACAGCATCTGAATTCTAGAATGTGACATCCATCTACTGTCATGATTGCACAGGGCTTCTTTGTGGAGTGTGCAGGTTCTGTTTTGTCCACCTTCCTGCTGAACAGCCCAATTAGATGCATAACATGTGTACTCTGCATACTGCTCTAAAAGAGCACCCACAGGTAGTGGAAGACCACCAGTGTTTCTAACATCTACATCATTATTCTGAAATGTAGATTGGTTTTCATCAGTTAACACAGGACAGAATAGACAAAAGGAACTAAGACCGCAGAAAACAGCATCAACAACATATGTAGATTGATAGATGATAGATAGATAGGTAGATAGATAATGTAGATGGCCCTGTCTTGCCCCAGTTTATGAAGATGATCACATAATCTTGAAGTGTTTATACTTATTTCCCAGCCAATAAAAGGTCACATTGATAGCAATTAGATGAGAAAAATAGAAATACTCTTGAGCCTTAACTCGTACTTTTTTGTGTGGTTTGGTTTGGTTTTCTGCCTCATTCCAGGCCAGAGCGCTAACTATAACTGATATATGGACCCTTGAGGAGGGAACATGGCTCACATGGGGAGCAAAGAGGCAAAGGACCAAAGGTGTGCTGGAGATGACCAGTACTGGTTTACAAAACAAAAATTGTTAAGTTTCTGGAAATTTTGCAAGCCGGTTGTTAAATGCATTATTCAAAAATAAATTATATAGACTTAGAATTAAGTAAATCATATTGCAAACAAAGGTAACAAATACTCAAACTCATCATTTCCTAATTATTTTACCATGCATTCGTATTCCCTGTGCTGCTGGGGTCATTTATGTCTTATTTCTATGTGCCACTGTACAACTCTGTTGAATGCTGCATTCAGTGGCATCATGTTGGTAGCTTGAAATTGGCCATGTTGGGAAAATTTTCATCACAGAAATCAGCAAATACTATTATTCTGGGATGTCCCACCCCCACCCCATTTACTGTCACATCATTACAAAGAATCAAAAGCAAGGACAGAGTTGTCCTGACAGTTGCCCAAATCCCCCCCCCCCCATTTCTCATTGCACATACTCTGCTGTAGGTTAATAGATGGGATTTCTAAGTAAGTAGTCAACATAAAATTTAATTTTCATCATTTTGAAATACCACGTAATTAGATTGCCATGTAATACATAAAGATGTTATCCTCATTAAAAATAGCAAACAATTACAAATGTTCAGGAAAAAACAAAAATTCCTCTTGACTTTTCCTCCCCCATCAAATGCCACTTCTACCTTCGTAGGTGACCAATTAATAGTTTGGTGTAGATTTTTCCATGTAGTTTCAATATAAAGGTTTTGTGAATTAATAAATAAAAGGTTTACTCAAATTGATTGTTTTTAAACATGTATTAAATTCATATTTACTTTGTATCTTAAATTGGTAGTTTAGGTCCACATCAAGGTTAATAGAGAAAAGATAAAATGTATTCAAAATGCACTATTCCGTTGTGAATGATCATTACTTTTTTGTGGGCTATGTGCTTCCAGATATTTTTAGTTTAAGCTAACTAAAATATTCACCATGAACTAAGGGAAATAGCATTTGATTTAATTGATAAATTACTCTACTTTTGCTTAAGACTGACTATTTGATACCACTCTTTGTGTTAAGAATCCTGTTGTTAAGTGGGAGCTCATTTGGATGGTCTGTTTTATATAACTACATTTTTCAAAGGCCTTGCTGAAGTTATTGTATAAAAGTTAATTCACACTGACTAAGTTTCTTGGCAAAAATGGAATATAAAATAAGCAGCACAAATGCATGGAGAATGAGAGAATTTTGGTAACTTGACTTAACATTTAATAGATTCATCCTGGAGCTAATTAGTTCTCCTTAAATTCTGCTTGGTCTAGTAGCTCCTGTCTGGTAGAAAATTTTTGGCATGGTGAGTCAGACATTCTAGATTAGTGAATGATGATAAAATGATTTTCAATCCTGATAGATTACTTACATTATTCCACCTGTGTATATTATGCATACTACATTTAAGAAATAAAATATGCAATGAAAACTATCCTACAGAATAAGTATGCTGGCAGTGAAACGTACTAATACACAAATTTAAAGCACATTTTGTAAAATGTGCATTACTTTGCAGAGACTATAAATTAACACTATGATGTTAAAACAGCATTCATCATGGGTTGGATTAAGGTTTTTAGAAGTATAGCTTATATTATCTCAAATATTTTTTTTCTGCAAAGTCATTGTTAAATTACATTTCCAAAAGTTTGATTCAATTAAAAATGGCAAGATTATAATCTTGACTATTGTCCCTCTAAATCCTGCAGTTCAGGGAGCTCTGAACAAGTTGTGCAGTTCTAAAAGGTATGTACTGACAAGGATATAAAATAGACAAAAGCCAATGGCTTGTCTTTCCACCAGTCATGGTACAAAGTATCCAAAAATACTTGAGTAACTTGTGTTCCAACTAACACTTGCCAGTTATTACATACAAACATACTACAATGTCATCATTGATTTTCTATGTGAAAATATAACTTCATAAGTTTACAGCCGACAAATTGAGGAAAATGATGATACCAGCAAATGCTTTCACAGCTAGACTGAAACCTGGGACTCCTTTTCAAATTAATCAACGAAGGAGGTCAAATCAGAAATTACCTTTGATTACATTAATTGTTGCCTTCGTTGTTTTCTCTCAATTAGTTGCATTAACAGGTGAGAATCCTGACGGTACATTCTACGGTTTGATGAAAAGAGCAAGGAATTTGGTACTAGAAGACCTGACTGTATTTCTCAGCAATAGTGCAATTTCTGGCACATAGTGTTGAAGCTACAGTTATACCTGCAATATATTAGCCATATTTCTGTGCAATTTGGATATGTTGTAAATAATAGTGAAAAAACTTTATAACTGCATTTGAAGAGCATCCTGATCTTCTCTAGAAAAGTCTTCTGATAATGCTGTTTGAAAGAAGCATTTTAGTCAAAGAATACAAGATGCCACTTACGTGAGACATTCTTATTCACAGTCTTAAAACATTTTCACAAATAGCATCTATACACAAAATTGATAATAATGATGCATCTTTAGCAAGCCATTCTTTAAAAAAATCATGGTATGGGTTTATACTTACTAAAGTAAATCTTCTATGATAATGGAGTTTATTTCTACTTGTAAGAATATGATCTTATAGAAGTTGTATTAAGGAGAAGAGGTATAGAATGAATCTGTTTGAAAAGTCTTACAACAATTTTGCCGTCTTTTCTTAGCGAACTCAGAATAAATCTGACATATAACATCTGGTTGGTCTCTAAATTTGGAAACTGAATTTTCATATAAATTGAAGTTGATTTTAGTCCAATTTTTAAACTTGATTAGACTTAATTCATAGTCAGAAATATTTTGAAGTAGTTCGTTAAGTGATCCCATAAACAGGACTTTTGCATGCCAAATAAAAATACTTGTATTAGGTATCTCTACAAAATCCTAAGGTTTTTTTGTCAATGTAAAACAGCCCACACAGTATTGATCCATGGCTTTTATGAACTCCTTCAAATTACCCTGCTGCAATGAATCTAATACTGGGCATCACTTTGAAGACCACCCAGAAACTCCATCCCGGTCCAAATATAATTACCATCCTGCTAGCACGTATTCCGTGGTCTACAGCTTATCATAAATACCTTCATTCACAAAGCAATTCAATATGTTGCTCTTTAAGTAAAAAATGAACTATTAGTGTAGCCTTTAGTACTTCATTATCATGCATGAGTATATTCCAATTTCAATTTCCAACAAATACTTCTAACAGACAGCTTTGGCTCATTGATGTAATATCAATGTAATATCAATGTAATCTCAATACTTTTATTTCAAGGAAACAGAAGCCCATGCTAATGCCATGCACATAATTTCTCTCTTTAGAATGCACTGGCTTGCTTGCTGTGTAGCAAATTAGACACTCCATTAAGATAAAGAGAGAAAAAGAGAGAGAGAGAGAGAGAGAGGGAGAGAGAGAGAGAATGAGACACATGAGAGATGGAACCAGGCTTCTGATTGTGAACTTATCCTAGCTTCCTGTATGAGTTTGATCTGGCTCCCTGCTGAAGAGTTTCTGTGCATTTGACTAAATCCCCCAACTAGAGTCATATTGCCTCAACATTTCTAGCTTCCCAAGAAAATAGTTGAATCAAAAACCAGGTCTAAGAACAGATATGAGAGACAGAATTCTGAGGATACTGACCAAAACTTGAAAACCATTGTGTGTTCGAGGAATTGTTGATCATGGATAGCTGTATTCTTCCAAAATCTTTCTTAGCACATAGACTTCTAAAACGTAAATGTATGTTAAACCCTTCAATGAAAGTATTGAATAATACATAAAAAATAAAAGTCCTTATTCTCAACTTTAAGGGACTAAATTGAGATTAGAGAGATATAAATTGATTTTTGAAATTTTGCGTCTGAAGAAGCATAGCAAGAACCTGGTCTCATCCTATAATAGTACAGATGAGGAAATTAAGGCTCAAAGAAAATTAAATGATTCAGTTAATTGAAGAGTCGAGTCTAAAATATGGGTCTTCTAAATCCTAGGGCAGTATACAATTGGAATCAGACTGTGTGCATCGGCTTTTCCTTTCTCCTTGACTTACCCATTGTTAAAATACAATCTGTGGTTAATTGGTAACTTGTAAATAAGTCATTTTAAGATTAATGGTCAAGAAACTAATAGGCCTCTTTTGATAAGTGTTTTCAAATCTCCAAATACTATAGAAGTTTAAAAATACATTGCAAAATTTAGAAGGATATTCTTTAAGAAGTTCCTAAAAGCACTTTTATAAAATAATAATGATATTGACATTTATATCTACTTCCAAAAATTTCTCTTGGCTTATATTTTAAAAAACTTCAAAAATAGGAATTTTTTAGTAACGGTAGCTGCTATTTACAGAACATCACCATGTGTCTGACAGTCCAACTACTGAGGAACATATGTTATCTCACTTTATTCTCAAAACCCATCCTGCCAAGTATGCTTCCTCCCATTTTACACATCAGGAATCTGCCTAAATTAAAGAAAAAAAGTAAATGACTGAGTTTTTAGTACTGAATTAGCTCTGAGTTCAAAAACTATAAAATAAAGTGCATTTCAATACACAACATATATTATTTTCAACAATGCTCACAGTTTCATTAAAGCAAGTAGAAACCTCATCTATGCAGACTTTTTTTTCTAGAGGAAGATCTTTATTTGAGAAATTGTATTTTTGCTAGATTATGTAACATCATTGTCAATGTTGTTAGATTCACTCATTCATTTTTAACATCTCTTTATAAAAGCCAAAGACTTAGCATGTTAGTAGAACATTTAAATGATAAATTTTAATACACAAATTAATATTATGGATCCTCAGTAATGGATAATTAATGAGCCCCTCGATTTTTTAAATTAGACAGTTTTTCAGTTGAGAAAATGAAGTTTTCGAGACATGATATTTCATTTAATTCTTTGTTAAGTGAACTATATATGGGCCTAAGAAGACAAAAATTGTTTCCATTTGAAGCAAAATCATTCTTATAATGCTAGGCTAATGAATAACAGCATCAACATCTTTTTTTTTTTTTTTAAAGGGAGATTTATACAAAGACCACTGTTATCTAAAAGCCATGGCCAAAATACCAATATGTTTTTCTTTAAAAAAATGCTTTGCTCTGCTTAGACATGGGAATAATTAAGACACAAATATATTAAAGTAAAACACATGGAAGAAACCAATGAGCATTGTGAAAAGTTAGGAAATGGGGGAAAAAATTGTCCCTTTGACCGTAGAGGAATCTCAGCACCATCCCTGAAGACCATCTGATTTTTAAATAGTTTTTCCCCCTAGTAGAGACTTGGAGTGTCTAACAAGCTCTAAGGTGATGCCCATGCTGATGGACCACATCCCTCTTTCAGTTGCAAGGATACAGGCAACACCTAAAATAATAATGTATGTACATCTGTTTCTGATTTAAAAGTTTTCTATAGAAAACCTAGGAAAGAAAGGAAACTCTAAAGAAGAAAATTTTAAAAAGTAAAAGCCCTGTAATCTTCAAATCCTGACATAATCATTCAAACATGGCTGCCTAGTAGATACGGAGTTTTACGTCTTACTTTGTTACTTAACAACCAATGGGCATTTTCCCCATGTAATTATTTTTTTCTAAAATATCTTAAAGTCTACAGAATTTTCTGCCATGTATTTCTACCATGACTTATTTGTCCAATTTCCCTACTGTGAAATACTCAGATTTTTTCTGAGGTCTTATGAATATAAATAATATGTTGGTAAATAATATTCCACATTTCTAATTATTTTCTTATGACAGGTTTCCTAGAAGTTAAGTTACTTCTTGAAAGGACATGAACATTTCAACACTCAAATTGAATACAATGTTATCTCCCTCAGTATACTACTCTAAAAAATAGATTCACCAATTTCATATATGAAAACTAGTACACTTTAATTTTATTACCCACATGCTTTTATCCATTTCTATTACTATTGCTCTATGAATCCTATTCTATCAACATTTTTCTCCATTTATCTCAATTATGTCCTAAAGCTTCTTATATATTACAGATATATTCCTTGTAAATATTTCCCATTTTTGTCTGTAATTTTGTGTTTTTACCACACAGAAAGTTTTTATTTTCTTGCAGTTTCACACGTAGAAAGTCGTTGCAAATTCTAACCTTATTTTCTCTTAGATTATCATGGTTTCAATTTTTTGGTTTTAAATATTTAATCCAATTGTAATTTATCTGTGTATGGTTGACCTAATTTTATTCTATTTCCTAAAAATTTCCTAATTTTTCAAACACATTTTATTGATTGAGAAATGTCTGTCTCATGGATTGTGATGATTTTAAAATCATGTATCAAGAATTCATAAAATAAAAAGTTGTCTATGGGCTTTATAATCTTCTTCATAATGCACCTATCAGTTACTGAGACAATAGAACACGTTTAATTATGTCTATAATATCTGGGGGTGCACTTTCTCTTTTATTCTAACTTTTCTTCGTATTATTCATAACTTTTTTTAGAACTGTTCATTCTTCCAGACAAATAGCCTTATCATGTTAGGATTAAAAACATTTCCTCTGGACTCTGGAAATATTTAAATGTCACATTGGTTTTCTATTGCTGTGTAATTTAGTGCCACAAACTTAGCAGCTCATAGTTTTGTAGGTCAGAAGTCCAGCATGTTGTCGTTGGGCTCTCTGTTCAGGCCGAAGTCAAGGTGACAGTAGGCTGCTTTCTCATCTGGTGTTAGGGATCTTTTTCTAAGCTCATTTCTGTTTCTGGCAGCATCTGTTCCTTGCAGCTGTCACACTCAGGTCCTCATTTCTTG
This sequence comes from Equus quagga, assembly GCF_021613505.1. Lineage (NCBI taxonomy): Eukaryota > Metazoa > Chordata > Mammalia > Perissodactyla > Equidae > Equus > Equus quagga. Next base: position 24,908,151 of record NC_060287.1, read on the forward strand.
CTGTCTGGCTACCACAAAAGTCTAAATTTATCTAGGGGAAAAATTAGACTCTTGATAATATTTAGACTTTCAATAAACAGCTTAAACAAAATATATTTCAATTAATTCAAATATTTTATATATATATGTATCCATAATTCTTATAATTTTCTTTATACAGGAATTATAAGTGTCCTGCAAGGATGTGCTTCTTTTGTGTACTTGATCTATGTGTAGATACTTTCTATTAACTCATCGTTTAGATAAGAAACATCAGCATTCTCTGTATTTCTTCTCGTTCTCCTACGTGAACGCTTTTTGTAATTCTATTTGGTTTTACTTAGCTATCTTGAATTTTCTAGGATTAATCAAAATGTCCGCAAATACTGATTCCTTTCCAATTCTTAAACACCTTATTAACAGAGGAAATTCTTCTTTCCTTTTTAGCTAACTTTAATTGGAAACCCTTTACCATTTTGTAATTAAATGTACTAATGTCTGTTGATTTCATACAGTTATTGTTAACCATATTTTTTAAAATAACTTTCAGTTTTATCTTTATACATTTTTTCTTTTGTCTTGCTTTGCTTTTTAATCAAAATAAGCATTTATAAAGTTGTCTTTATTTTTGGCATCAATTGAAATAATCACATGGGTTTTCTTATTTGAATTATTCATGTGTATAATATTAAGTGATTTTCTAATATTTTAAATCAATTTATATATGATATATATTATATACAATCATACAATTTATATACATTCAAATGAACATTTTAATTGCACAGTTTGATTCATTTTGACAAATATATACACTATTTGCCTACTATAAATTAAATCTGTGTATTCATTCTCTACTCTGTCACCTGTAGCGCCAGCAAACCACTGGTTTACTTTAAAATGTTATGACATTTTAAACATCTCTCCTCTTTTGAGAATGTCTTCTCTCTGTCAGCACAATGCTTCTTAGATTCACCTATGTTGTTGCATGCATCACTAGGTCATGCTTTTTCAATATAGAGCATTATTCCACAATCTCTTAGTAACTCTCCTGTTGATAAACATTTGGATTCTTTCCAGTCTTTGGCGATTTTGCATAAAGCTGCCATGCACATTCTTGTTCTGGTCCTTTTGTGGATGTATATTTGCATTTCTCTTGTGTTAATACCCAGGAGTGAAATTGCGTGGTCGTAGGATAGGTATATGTTTAACTTTATAAGAAATGAATAAATCCTTCAAAAGTAATTATATCACTTTATAATCCACCAGCAATGTATGAAAATTCCAATTGCTCTACATCCTAGACAACATTTGGAATTGTTAACTTTCAATACATTTTTCCAGAAACATTTTGTCTTAATATTATATACTTATAGAACTTTACCTATAGATTGAGAGTGACTTTTTAATTACAGTTGAGGCCCATCAAATCAGACAGAATGGGAACAGTTCTGGGGGTAGAAGAGATTCTCCTGGATCTTTTTCAGTTTTTGGTGATTTGTGAGGTAGTTCAGAATCTTAGGGAGAATTCTTGACAATATAAAATGCAGGTGGAATTTCTAAAACTTAAACTCAAGTTAACTGTACTATCAGTCACCAATAAAGAAAAATGCTACTATTTATCCTGTTATATAAGCCATGACACATTTTATAATACCTACAAACCCCCATTTTAAGTCCTGATAGCTCAGCTCAGAGCCTCCTAAGCAAATCTCTGTGATCCCTTTCTTCCTATTCCCAAAGGATATTGCTAAAATGAGGATAATTTAAACTTACTAGCTTTACACTGACATCATCTGAGAACATTTTATTATTTTGCTAATTTTTCCAGAATAAAACTTTTATTTTGCTTCCCAGCAGTCTTCAGTGATTCAGATTATGGGATGGACAGTTGCCCAGATACGTGGTAGTCAGGGCTAATTTAAACCTTTATAAAATCCAATTGCATGTAATTACATAAAAACTTCCTCTGATCCCAAAAGACCATTTTAGTAGAATAGTCTATCTTCTTTGGCCTCAGCAGATTTACTTATGCTATTGAAGAGAGCAAATTACTTCCATAATCTCACTCCCCTTCCCCAATTAGGTGAATAATCAGATTTGTGGTATAGAGCATGGAAGGATCACTTTCAATCTGGTCTAGCAAAACTCCACTCTAAAACGAATTAAGCTATGCTTAGAATAAAATGAGGATTGACTATCATTCATTCAATAAAGCTGGTGCATAATTAATGATGTACTTGGAGTTTTTGCTGGCATATTCTATACGTTTGCTGTTTAGAAGTATACATGTTGCAGTGAAAGACATGGGAATTTTGTTTCTTCATTTAGACATCTACTTCTGGGTAAACAGTCCACAGGGAAGTAATCTCCACAATCTGTATTTCCTATGATGAAGCTTCAGGAGACTCATCATCAATCCTGACATTAAACTCTACTCATCAAATTAGTTTCAGTTAATGGAAGCTTTGAATATAGAAATTTCAGAAGTCTATTAAAATTGGTTCCAGCTGTCCAAGGGATCTACATACATATATAGGGTAGAGGTAAATATGTTAGACAATCCAGCTCAGTGTTATCAGAAAATTACATCAGAGTCCAGTCAGTGTCAGAATGAAAAAAAATAGTAAACTTATTACAAATGTCAAGTATCTCAGAAACTGCTTTAACAACTGATTAAATAACTCCATCTAGCTCACCCTTGCCCCTACCAAAACTACTATACTGAAAGGGAAAATAAGAAATGCAGAATTCATTAAGGAGAGTTAAAAATAGGATTAAAGCTCAGAAGACTTCTGTGGCTTTCCAGGACCTTCACAACTCGGCAGTAATCTCCCAACGCATCATCATTTCCCTGATTCACCTGTCATATCTTGTAACCCAAATACATCAAATCCAATTACTTATTATAGTCTGAAAACTTATATCTTAGTTTCTTTGCTCATATTATTGATTTTTTATAAAATGTAAACAATTGTGAATTAGCTGGGATAGCAATACGTGCAAATGGTAAGTGAAATGAGACATTAATTCTGAGAGGCAAGAGGTGTCAAGATGTTTTCACAGAAGACAGAAGACAAATACTAAAACTAAAATGGAATGATCAGTAGATTGTTCCTGCTAAGAGCGATAATTGAAAGGCAAGTTAAAAAGAATTTCAGGAAGTAAGAATTCTGGGACAATGAAGAGTGAATAAAGATAACTGGATTGGAAATTGGTAAGGCAAATGTCAGTAAATGGTGGAGATAGAAGTTGGATTTTAAGTGTACAATGAGCGAATTATATTTAGAGTGGAGAAAATTATTTAAAAATTGTCAAAAAATAACTATACACCAGGAAGACAATTTTCATCTTAAGACTTTATAATGGTTTTAGGTTGGAAAACAAATGCCCAGTGGAGGAGGAAAGACCTTTTGAACAGGGGATCAAAACGGTCAAGCATTTGTGTGGTGATGGCATGTGTGTTTTGCTTAAGGAGAGAACATTGAAAAGAAGAGAGACATTTGTTCCTCTTGTAGGAAGCAAAAAAGTGTATGAGGATAAAGAAAAAAAATAGGAAAGAGAGAACGAAGAACTACAGGTGTAACCTCTAACATATTAAATCAAAATTAATGTTTATGTTTCTCCTTCCAGAAATAAACTTTATGATAGATGAACCCTAGATTAATAGCCTTCTACCTCTAGCATCTGGCAAATGATAGGTCCCTCACTATGTTTTTGGAATGGATCAATGGAGGTAAAATAATCCTTGTCATATGATTTCACCATTCTTGAGGATGGAGGAAATTAGCTCCTCTGGGAATAGGGGAATTGGCAGTTAGTTGAGAGTCTGTTCAGAACACCTGCTGAAGGGAACATGATAATGATTAAAAAAAATAATAAGTAGTGAGAAATGATGAGATAACATTAATTTGAAGTGGATGTGGTCAGCATGCTTTTGATTTTTTTTAATCAACAACTGCAATTTGGAGAGCAGATGTAGAAAAACCAGACAATGGATGTAATAAAGGATTATCAATGCAGTCAAAGCAGTGTGTCCTTAGTATGGGTGCCCTTGGAGGCTATATGTGGAAGATAATGTGGTTGCCTTCAGCTTCCTGGCTGGAAACAAAGGAAAGTGAAATCAGAAGTAGGCTTTGGATTTGGAGAATAAAGTAGTGGTGGAATTTAGAATTAAGATTTTAAAATAATAGGCTTAATATGGTTATGGAAGTGGGACAAATGAAACATGTTAAAAAGAACTACTCTTCTTGTGATTATTGATTTTCAAAGAGGAGAAATTTCAACATTCAAAATTATAGAGAGAAATGAAAAAGAGAGTGATTATTTCATCCAAGGTTACATTTATGTTTGTGGGTAACAAATAAAATGGAGAAAACTTGGTTCTATAGGGATTGAAGGCCTCTGAGCCAGAGTGCCAGAAGAATCACCTACTTGGACGATGAAACTATTAATGGGACTGGAGTGGAGAGAAAAATTGTGAAGCAAGTACTCAATAAATGAGTATGTTAGGAGATTGTAGGCTGATGACTCTCAGGATAGAGAGACTATCTGTTATGACAAAAGTTACAGAAAAAGAGGAATGGAGAAAGAAGTGTTGTCTGGAAATGATGGCCATGAGTAAGTAATCTTTGGCACTTCTTCCTTACCTAGGTGGAAAAAAAGGGCTCCATCAGAAAGGTGATGAGAATCTTAGCTATTGGAAAAAACTCACTTAGAGAGAAGATATGGAAGAAATTCTTGCATAAAATGTGGTCAAGGAAAGGAGTCCCTAAATTTTTCTAATTTATTACACTATTATTAAAAAGAATGGTCTGAAAAACATTCACATGGAGCATGGGAGAGGTAATCCAAATATATAATGCTCACAATGGAATAGAAATTAATATATTTCCCTAAAAAATTCACAGTATATATAATGAACCAAAACTGACTATATGAATGCTATCATAGGTGTAAAAACTGGAAATGTTTCCTATCAAAAACTTATTAAAATTACAGTATTTTTTGGACTGCTTGGTGAAAACAGATGATTTACCAGATAAAAACAGGATACTGACACATACACAAACATGTAAGCCTATATTGAAATTTTCTTTCTCTAGTCTACAAAAAAGAACGGATGATATAAAATAGAATACACATTTCACTTTAACTTTGAGATTCCTCAAGCCAGAAGAATACTGAATTAAAAAGAGTTGTTAAAAAGGACATGATAAAACTTAATCCTTTGATGGAGGGTGTGGTTATTTTTGATAATAATTATCAAAAGAAATTATTTTTACTTCTGAAATTCATACCAATTAGGTTTCAGCATTTTTGTTTCTTTGATACTCACCATGATTTATTCACCATGTTATTTCAAAGATCATGACCAGTTTTAGTGTCTGTCAATCTTTACAATTAGTGAATTGCAATGTGTTTCTTTTAGAAATACGAATTCCTTAAAAAGTGATACACGGTTTGTATAAAATTACCTATTAGTATAAAAATAGGTCAATAGCTCCAACATTAAAATATGCAAGTTAATTAGATCCAGAATGTTGGAGAAGATTCAAACATTAAACAAAAGACATATTTGTAACATTCAAAGAAACAAAATTAACAAGAATAAGTAAAACCGGGGTATGGACATAGAGGTAATATTTCTTGGAAAATAAGAGTGAACACAAATAATTATGATGCTATCAAACTGATTTTAAAAGTAAAGGAATTATTTTTTGTGCATTGGTTACCCTGTTCAGCTAGGTCAAACAGAAACCAACAAGACCTAAAATATAGCTTTTTCAGTTGCTATATGTAATTTAAACTGCTTAAACTCTCTATGGTTTTGTTCTTTCTGCTGGGATTCTAGCATACTAACTACCATATGATAGCCTTTTCCAGCATTATTTCTAGCCAAATTAGACTAGTGATTAATAAAATTACTATTTTAGTTTTGATAGGTTTGACTATGCTATGTCCAGGTGTGGAGTTATTTGAGTCTGTCCTGTTTAGAGTTCACTCGGTTTTTTGAATCTGTAGATTTGTCTTTCACCAAATTTGAGATGTTTTCAATCGTTATTTCTTCAAATAAATTTTCAGCCCTGCATTCTTTCTCCTCTCATTCTGGGACTCCAATGACACAAATGTCAGATCTTCTGTTATTGTCCCAGAAGTCCCTGAGATTCAGCTTATTTTTTTTGCTTTCTGTTTTCTCTGTGTTGTCCAGATTATATAATTTCTATTAATTTACCTTCAATCTTACTGATTATTTCCTCTGTCATTTGCATTATGCTATTTATCCCATCTTGTTAGATTTTTATTTTGATTATTTTTTTCAGTTCCAAAATTTCCATTTGGCTCTTTATATCTTCTATTTATTTACTGAGATTGTCTACATGTCCCCTTTTTTTCCCCTTTTGGAACATTTTTATGATGTCTTCTTTAAAAACCTTATCCAATAATTTTAGCATTTGTATCATCTTGGTGTTTGATTCTCTTTTCTCATTTGAGATTTTCCTCGTTTTTGGTATGTTGAGTATCTTTGGACTGTATCTTGTATAATTTGAGTATTATGTTATTTGACTAAGTTTCCTGTATATATCTTCTATTTAAGCAGGTAGTCAACCTGTTTAGGTTGAAAATGCACGTTCCAGCTCACTTTTGTGGGCTGTTGATCCAGTGCCAATTTAGTTTATAAGTCCCCTGCAGTGTGTCTGGTCTCTCCAATCTCCTCCATATGGACTAGGGAGAGGGAGGGACAGCACCTCACTACCATAGGGAGATGGTGGAATGCAGAGTTCCATCCACATGTCCATGGAGGAAGGGTACCTTGTCATTAGGGCAGGGCAGGGATGGACAGCAGAATACCTCCCACAGGCTTCACCAGGCAAGTGTGCCCCCTCTTCCTGGAGTAGAGTGGATGTCAGAGTTCTGCCAAAAGTCTCTGTGTGGGAGGAGAGCCACTTAATCCCTGAAGAAGGAGAGTGGAAGCCAGATTTATGACCACAGACTCAGTCGAGAAGAGGTGCTTCCTCATTACTGTAGGGTGAGATGCTGCCTCCTTACTGCAGGGTGGAAGGTTGGGTTCTATCCTGGTCTTGTTTCTGCAGCACTCATTGGAGTGGGGAATGGACATGACTTTTTTTTTTATTGGGGTTCACTCTGAAAACAATCAAGTATGGATACAAGGTTTCTGTCCTGAGGGCTGGCTTTCTCCCAGTAGTTTGGCTAAAGATAGATAGATGATAGATAGATAGATAGATGATAGATAGATAGATAGATAGATAGATAGATAAAATAGTCCAAAATAAAAGTGAATACATCCTGATAATATTGGATGGGATTATTCCCCAGGACTTGTTTTACACGTACATTGCCTAGTATAATCGAACAAAGCCAAAGATTGTTTCTAATGAAAAACTCTCCACTGCTTGTATAATACAGTGTCTATGTTTTCATCCTTAACTTGACTATTTAATGTTAAGGTGTTCAAAATAAATACTTTTTTGAAAAAAGAGATTAACCCATTTCCACCTAATATCACCCAACAGAGTACAGCATGCTTTGGTAATTAAAGGAGAAGTTAAGTTTAAAAAAAAAAAATCTGTTTTTTTCTAATTTATCTGAGGACAGGGGCAGGAGGATGGAGCTTGCAACATTATTCAGGCCCAATTAATGTGCCACATTAATGTAGTGTCTGGGTCAGTTGAGAAATTTGAGGAGCCAAAAGTCAGAATGAGGACACAAAATAATCAGAGAAGTGTTTGCCAAAGACAAGTGTTACGTTAGTATTCAGCTTCATCATTTTAACTAGGATTGGCTATGAAAGCAGAAAATATCAATTCTCTATTAGATGGTCGTAAAGAATTGAATAAATGGTGAAAATTGTGATAAACGCTAGAGATGTCTGAATATCGATACTTCCCTTTTCCTGTAGTAGTAAAAATTTTAGCTCTACCAATAGATACTCAGAATAAAGAATATGTCTCAAGCCTCCTTATTCTAGACGTGCCCACGTGACTGACTTAGACATATTGGGATGTGGGTGCAAGTCATAGGCTCACCTTCCAGATAGTGTCCTTAGAGGAAAGAGTGTGTCATCCTCTCCACTTTTCCTCTTCTCACTGGTCCAAAAATGAATGCTGAAGGTAAGCACAGCATCCTAGAAAGTAATAGAGTGCCACCAGATAGAGAGAACTTGGGCTCCTTTCAATTTTGCAGAATGGAGCCATCACAGCTACTTGGAATTTTACAAGAGAACAATAAAAGTCTATCACATTTAATTCATCCCTGTTTGGGTTCCTGCCTACACTCAAGCTCAGATTCTGACTAATACAGAAAGGAAGAGAGAATGGTGAGATATGATATTTTTTATAGCTTCAGCTTAATCTATCTGTATGATAGCAATTGTTAAATCAATAGTTGGTTGAATCATTTCATAGGAAGTCACAGAGGAAAATAATGGAAAACATTTTGCAATTGTTGGGCAGGGGAGAACTGAATTTCTTAGTAATACTTTCATGTTTAACCCAAGGACTTGGAGTATTTGTTGACGTTAAAGATTAGGTAAGCAACTGAAATTTCATGTGACTATATTCAAGTTAAAAAATGTTTATAGAATAAACTCTAGTAAAGATCTACCTTTGAGAGCCATTTTTCTAAAGTTGAAGTTTGAGTATTAAGTATTATAATGGCATGATAAAGCTTCAATTAGTTTTATATCTAACCTTGAACGTAAAAAGTTGATATTATAGGCTTATATTGAAATCAATTGTTTATCTCCAGAGGGCTCATATGGAAAAAAAGTTATAATCTGGAGTTATTTCTCATTTTCTTCAAAGTATGTATTGTAGGCATACTTGAACTACTATATTTAGAAGAGTGATATTTTTAATGATGATAGTGCATATTTTTGTTATATACTGCTGTGTATAAAAATACCCCAAAACTTAGTGGCTTAAAACAACAATCACTATATTTGCTCTTGATTCCATAGATTAGGAATTTGGGAAGGAATCAGCACTGGCATCATTCACTCTCTCCCTTCTTTATGCTAGAAGGTCCAAGAAGTTCACTCACTTCTCTAGCCCCCTTGTGCTTCTTCATGTGTTCTCTTCCTCTCTGTCTGAGAAGACGGGGCTTCCCCACAAGAAAGTGGTCACCTGTACTTCTTACATGGCAGCTGGCTTCCAATAGGGAGCATACCAACAGAGGTGACAAAGGAAATTGCATGTCTGTCAGGGCCCAAGCTTGGGAGTTACACATGTCATTTCTGAGGCATTGTACTGGTCAAAGTCAGTCACAGGACCCTCTCAGACTCAATGGGAAGGGAAATAGTCCTCTCTTCTCGGTTAGGAGGGGGCAAAGAATTGGGGGCTGTCTTTAATCCATCGTGATATAAAGCCCCATTTCAGATATGAAGGTAAAAATACGAAGAAGTTGCACACATCCAAAATTGGAAAATGGAGAAGAAAAAAAACTTGCAATATAAAATTTTCTCCTCAATTTCTGGCAATATTAAAAAAACTCTCCATGAAAAATACGAAATTTCAAAAAGCTGCTAGTAGGATTTGAATTGACTGCTGGAAATACATGGATTAAATGATATATTTCTACCAAAATGTCTTTAGAAGTGACACTAGTGAGGATGTTTATTTATTTTTTTAAAATTGTCTTTTTTTCCCAGCTTTTTTGAGTTATAATTGATGTATAACATTGTGTAAATTTCAGGTGAATAACATGATGGTATATATTGAGAAATGATGATCACAATAAGGTTGGTTAACACATCCGTCAATTGACGAAGTTTATTGAACCAAGAGAAAAAGACAAGCCTTCAAATAGGTGGCCCAGGTCCTCATTCACACAACTGTCTTCACTTATTCTCTGGTCCAACAAGTGTTTCTTGAGGGCTCACCCTGAGCCCAGGGATTATGTTAGACAAAGAAACAGTAACAATGAAGAGACAAATGTTGTTTTCTTTCCTTCATGGTGCTTAAAACCTAATGTTACAAATTAACTGGAAAGATCATTCAGCTGGAGATTTGCTAATGCAGCACAACAACAATCTTTGTATAATCTATAAATGAGGAATATTATATGAAAAAGATTAATGTAAGATAAAACAATAAAATGCAAATTCATGGATCCATTCAGTTATTCAATCAAAGAAGCATAATTTCAGGTTTTGTTTTATCCCCAGCTCATCCTAAATCTTTAGACCAATGCGTAAACTATGTTTTAACAAAAACAGATGCCTCCCAGCACACAGGACAGTCACATCTGCTCTGTAGCTCCACAAGGGAACGTCTTCTCATTGCTAAGCAGCCCATCCCCAGTTCCAAGAACACATGAGCCTCTTAAAACAAAGTTGAAAATCTAGTGGCTTGCGAGTCAGCTGGCAGCGTATCTGCATTTTTCAGCAGGCTTGGATGTCGGGGGGAGCTTAGTGCTCACTCTGTAACTGACCTCTCTGAGCCAAGTTCAGAGTGGTGTGAGTTATCAAAACTGACAGCCTTTTGGCAAGTCTTTGAAGGCTCTCGGGCCAGACTCCCTTCCAAGCTCAGCTGGGATCAATTAGGATAAATAATAGTTCTTGCAATAGCTGGTTCCTACCATGCTTTTAAAAAGCATTTAGTGTGCAATAATGCAATTTATGGCTTACCTGTACCATGGTGTCCATTCAAAAGAAAATAAGACCAAATTGAAAGGTTAAAACGCCCTGTGTTTCAGAACAATACAGCGGGGGAGAAGGGAGAGAAGTCCCAAAGGCCAACGTTTTGAAGACTCCTTACTCTCTAACTTTATCTAACACCCAAACATATATTCAAATATATTCTATTCCCGCAAAACCTGAATTCCCACCCCAAAAGCAATATTTTGAAAGCCTGCTTAAAACATATCATACACACACACACACACACGCTCAAGGACTTTTGACTGCCCTCATCAACCAAAGAGATCTGCTAGTATATAAGGCAGATTTTTCCTTCTAGGATAAAAACTGAACTCAAGCACAAATTGCTGGTGAGTAATAATGGTAGGAACTTGATGGAAGTTAATGGTACAACAGCAAATGATAATTTTCTATAGAAAGAGTAAGGCCACATTTAATGATGCTAATTTTCTGGCTTCATGTGAACCAAGTTTTGTTTTATTGCGTGTTTTGCTTTACATGGCCTGAGGGTAGCTGCAAGTATCTCATGGTTGAAGTTCAAACCTTGACTCTTTGCCAGAAATTTTCTTTTTTTACCTTATTAATTGCTACTAGAATCATGAAACTACCATGGCACCTCATTAATGATTGTGTAGGGTTGACATTGGTCTGCCACAAAATGTAACTGCTTGTTTAAAACAATTGTAAGTTAAAACGTTGCTCTATATTTGCCTTATAAGTGTTTTCTGCTTCACTTGGGGTCTCCACTTTTTTGGCCTCACCTCCTTATATTTTTAACAAAAAAGATTTATTGTTAACAAGAATGTTTGGGTTTTTGTGTGATGTTTCTTTTTTTCATTCAAGGATTGAAAGTTATTTAAAGTTCTTTCTATAGAAACCTTTCACGTAAGTGACCAGAATGAATTTTTTTTTTCAGATAGACTTTATCCATTATATTAACAAGTTTGTTGAGTTATAATGACTGTCAAAATGTATGAAGATTGTGGATAAAATGGTTTAATGCTGTGTACAAATATCCAAACAGACCCATGAATGCAATTGATCTTTAGTTTCTGAAATTAGCTAGAGTACTCTTTCAATAATGTTCCCGCTAACTGCTAAGGATACCGTGGTGCTCAGACATGCTCCTTGCTCTCCCAAAGCTGCCTGTTAAGTCTGGGTAAGTAAAGCGCTTTCTCCAGCTCAACCTCTAAATTTATGAGGTTTGTGGAGCTGAATGATATGGTCATGCCAAATGGGCCTGAGTTCTTAAGAACTATTAGTAGATGTTATAATTTTGGTGAGTATCTAAACACAGTATTTTTTGTAGAACATAGTTTAAGATGAACACAATATATGGTTTGGTTAAGTGACGCTTAGAGCATTTCACTGTTTTTCAATGTAAAGAATCTGCAATGTGGCTTGTGCATATGTGTGTGTGCACGCATGTGTACATTCTCTAGTATCTAAACCTTTGAAAATCAGAATATTACACTATATGGTCAAATGATTTTGCAAAGGATTTTTTTGCATTATGACTTCTAATTGAGAAATTAGTGAAAAGATGTCAAAATTGAGGTAATAGACGAGAGAAATTAAAAAGCTTAGGTTGCCTTCTGTATAATTTAACAAATGTTTATAGAGTCTTAAAATATACTTCCATTGTTTGGAATATGGGAGACATGACAGATACAAGAGTTAGTCTCTAGTCATATAGGTATTAAGAATCTCAATGAAAAAATTCTATGGAAAAATAACAATGAAATAACAGCACAGGGTGACTAATAATTCCAGCTGATTGGCACAACTGACAGTTACCAGAGCAAGAAGAAAGGAGAGCTGACTATGGACCGACACACTCAAGGAAGAGTTTGCTGGAGGGTTATGACTTGTGCTTGCCAAATGTCTGATTTGGATGTGCAGAGAAGGGAAGAGAAAGCATAATAAATGGAGCGCTGAGAATTTGAACAAATGGATAATCATCTTTACATAATCAAGAAATGACTTTAGTTACAAGATTTTTCAGCAATTTCACTTCCGCAGATATGATCTTCATCAATTCTGTTAGCTTGTTATCTATGCAATTTTCTTGTACTTATTTCAATAAAAGTCAGTTGTACATTTAAGAAGAATTCCTTTGGTGACACACTGTGTCTATTTGCACAGATTTCCTAAAAGTAAACACCTGCAGAAACCCTCTGCAGTGCAAAGCGAAGTCCAGAATTTTGCTTTAGAAATATTTGCTTGCTTTTTTGTCAGTTTGTTTGTTTTGATTTCTATAAACATAACATTATTTAAAAGTTAGGCATATTTTTCTTTCTTATTCATGTTGTTATCCACTCACATTAACTCAAACATTTTAGATTCATTCTCCTAGTTTTTCTTTTGCTTTTGTTTGGGGCTAAATGTTTATCTTTCAGATTCATGTGTGTTTTTATATAAAAGAATTAATTTAATATTTGTTTTGAATATTTTGTCTAGTGGTTTAGCGTTATAATTTTACTGTTTTATGTTAATATATAAAAATGTAAATTAAGAATATAAATTTATGATGTTACATCTTCTGTAATTTACTTTTAAATACTTCAGAAAAAGCAGTGCAATGAACATGAGTAGAAAAGTTAACTTTAATCTACAATCTTGAGCTGTTAGATCACATTTGAAGGATGTTATCTGAAATCTACATTTTACAGAAATAGGTAAGAAAAGCACTTAAGAGAATACTAAGAGTACACTAGCACGTTGTGGTAGCCTGTCTCTGAAGGTGGCCCCCAGGATTTGAACTCTTGTGTAGTCCCTGCCCACAAAGAATGATGACCCAATTCTGGACTTATACATTAAGAAAGGCTGTTGGTTTCCAATTTTGAGCTCTTTGGAACCCTGAGCCACCATGAAAGTTGTCTAGTTACTCAGCTGGAGAAACTATGTGGAAATGCCCCAAGACCCTGTAGTGAAAGAGAGAAACACAGTTGTCTCAGTATTCCAATTGAAACTTTCATGAATTCCACTCCAGGCGCTATTTGACTGCAGCTACATGAGAGATCCCAAGTGAAACCAAAAGAAGAACCACGTTGAGAAGAATTGGAGACTTAGCAATAAAGAAACAAGTTAAAATAGAAACAAAAATATGAACAACACAAGCTGTGCATGGAGACTGACTGCATTGATAACCAATAAGGGAAGACAATTTTCTCAACCTGATACAGTTTACTTACAAAAAAACAAAAACCTACAACTAGCATCATACTTAACGATGGAAGACTGGACCCATTCAGCTTAAGAGCAGGAACAAGGCAATGAGGTCCATTCTTAGCATTTTTACTCAACACTGCACTAAATGACCTGGCCTGTGGAATAAGGAAAAAATAAATAAATAAATGCAATGCATGTTTATTTGCAAGTGGTAATTGCATACGTAAAAAATCCTAAATAATCTACAAAATATCTCCTGAAACTTATAAGAGAATTTAACAAGATTACAGGGTATATGGTCAATATACAAATCCTGCCATTTACCACAATACGGATGTGTCTTGAGGGCATTATGCTATGAAATAAGCCAGACACAGAAGGATAAATACTGCATGATTCCACTGATATTAGGAATCTAGACTAGTCAAACTCACAGAAGCAGAGAGTAGAATGGTGGTTGCCAGGGGCTAAGGGGAAGGAGAAATAGGAATTGTTTTTCCCTGGGTATAAATTTCTGTTATGCAAGAGGAATAATTTCGAGAGATCTGTTGTAAAACATAGTCTCTATAATTAACAATAAGGTATTGTGTACTTTAAAATATGTTAAGAAGATATACATGACATTAAGTGTTCTTGCTGAAAAAAAAGACAAAAAAGAACACGGAGAAATTTTGTGAGGTGATAGATATGTTTAGTACCTTGCTTGTGGTGTTAGTATCACAGATGTATGCATATGTCCAAACTCATCAAGATATATACATTATATGTGTGCAATTTTTTGTATATTGATTATACCTCATTAAAGCTAAAAAAAAATCTAAATGTCTTCAGTTGCATCTCCTTTTGATCAATGTCTTTTTTTTTTCTTCTCCATGGTCATTATTTAACAATGAAAAATTTAGAAAAAGATAATGAGTTGTGTTAATCTCACTATATCATTTTCTATGCATGTTTCCCATAGTTTAGTTTTCAATATAAATTATATTATACAATCTGAAATTTTACTTAGCAATTTAATTATGGTATTTTCCTCCTTATGAAATAACTGAATAAACACTGAAAAAGAATTTATGAAGAATGCTTGCAAATTAGTAATAAGAAGGCAACTAATCCAGTTTAAAAATTGGGAAAAAATTTAAACAGATATTTTACAAAAGAAAATACACAGTGGCAAATAAATAAATATAAAGATGCACAATATCATTGTTCATCAGGAAAAGAGAAATTACAAGTACAGTGAGATATCACTACACAAATACTAAAATGGCCAAAAATGAAAAGACTAACAGTATTAAGTGTTAGGGAGACTATGGAGCAACGGGAACTTTCGTGTAGTGCTGGTGGAAACAAAAATGGAACAACTTCTCAGGGAAAGAAATTGTATACAATCATGCAATTAACCCTAGATGGAAATAAAAAGGAATGGATTACTGAAACTCAAAATGACATAGATAAACCTCAAAAGCATTATGCCGAGCAAAAGGAGCCAGACACTAAAATAGTATCTATTGTATGATTCCACTTGTATGACATTTACCAGGCAAAACCAATCTCCAGTGGCAGAAATCAGATCAGTGGTTGCCTGGGTTGAGAAGTGGGGAAGATTGACTCCTAAGGAGGACAAAGGGACATTTTGGGGAGATAAAAATATTCTATTTCTTGATTGTGGTGATTAAACTGATATGTACATTTAGCAAAACTCATCAAACTGCATTCTTTACATGATGCATTTTATTGTATGTAAGTTACACCTCAAAAAAATGGAATTTAAAAATACCTCAGAAAGATACCATGCAGCAAATAGAATGGCTAAAATACTTAGAAGATCAACCATAAGTCAATAGATCATAAATCCTTTCTGTTGCGGAGGATGTTCAGCAACTGGAAATTTTATATATTTCTACTGGAAGTGAAAAATGGTACATTCACTTCGGAAAACAGTTTGCCAGTTTTTAATAAAGTTAAAAATAGACATACTGCATGACTCAATAATACCCTTCTAAGCCATTTACTTAAGAGAAACGAAAACGTATCCACCAAAAGATGTGTACAAAAACGTTTATAGCATCTCTATTCATAAAATTCCCAAACTGGAAATAACTCAAATGTCCATCAACAGCTGAAGAGAGAAGCAAATTGTACATATTTCATATATTCATACAATGGAATATTACTTAACTATAAAGAGAACAAACTACTGATATATACAACGGACTCATGGATGAATCTCAAAACACTATGCTGAGAAAAAGTCAGATAAAAAAGCACACAAAATGAATGATTCCATATATATATTGTATTCCATATATGTAATTCTAAAACAGAAAAACTAATCTTTGGCAATAAAAGTCATGTCAAGTTCACGTGGAAACCTGTACACAATGCTTATAGCAGCTTTATGCATCATTACCAAAACTTGGAAGTAACTAAGATGTCCTTCAGTGGATGAATGGATAAATTGTGGTAAATTTTTAAAAATGAGCTATCAAGCCATGAAAAGACACAGAAGAAACTCAAACACATCTTTCTAAGTGAAAGCAGCCAATATGTAAATTCTATGTACCTAATGATTCCAACTATATGACATTCAGGAAAAAGTAAAGCCATGGAGACAGTAAAAAGATCAGTGATTTCCAAGGGTCTAAGGGGGATGAGGGATGAATGGATGGAACACA
Source organism: Equus quagga (assembly GCF_021613505.1). NCBI lineage: Eukaryota > Metazoa > Chordata > Mammalia > Perissodactyla > Equidae > Equus > Equus quagga. Next base: position 24,924,636 of record NC_060287.1, read on the forward strand.
GAAGATTTCCAGGGTAGTAAGATGACTCTGTGTGATACTGTAGTGATGGATACATCTAATTATACATTTATCAAAACCTATAGAAGGTAAAACACCTAATGTAAACTATGGATGATGATGTATCAATGTATGTTCATCAGTTGTAACAAACACACCACAGTAATGGGGATGTTGATAGTGGGGTAGGCTGTGCCTGTGTGAGGTCAGGGGATAGATGGCAACTCTCTGTACTTTCTGCTCAACTTTGCTGTGAACCTAAAACTGCTTTTAAAAAACAAAGTCTGTTTAAAAGGGGAAAAAGTTATATCAAGTTCACCTGATCCAGGGCGTTGGTCTTTTATTGCAAAAAGTCATGAATGAACTTTTTTGAATGATGGGAGGTTCTATCTAGAATGATTAAGTAGTAGTTACATGAGTGTATTATTTTTCCAAATTCATGCACTCAAGATGGATGAATTTTATTGTATGTAAATTGTACCACAGTAAACCTGATTAAAAATCACTTTAAAGAACATTTTAACAGAGAGGTCATTGAGTAGACTCAGAGATTGGTGACTTAGAGCAAAAGGCGTATGTAGAAATGCTAAGAACATGAAGAACACAAGCTGTTTATGGAAAATTGCTTGCATTGTCAGCCCTAATTAATGACACTCCTCCTTGTGCATCCTCTTTGGACTATATCTTTGTAATGCCCTGCCACTTTGATTCTGGGGTCAGTCATATAACTTTCTTTGCCCAATGGTAATATAGTCAATGTGGTACACGCTGAGGCTTGCATGTGTGTATTTTCACTCTTGTACTTTCTCTTGACTGGGCTTACTCATTTTTAAGTTTCTGCCCTAAACAAGAAAACTTTAGTACAGAATACTGGGTGGATGGGAGAGAGACATTTAACAGAACTATCTTTTCCCAGTCATCCTAGATAAATTTCTTATAGATTATCCAAGAGCCAGCCAACGCCCTTACCTGTGGGGAAATCCAGCTGAGACAAGAAGATTCTCCTCGCTGACCTCAGCCTAAATAATTGACCTATGTGAACTCAATGAATGCTTATTCTTTTGAGCCGCTGAGTTCTGGGACGGTTTGCGATGGTCTATGGGGCGTTTTATATAAAAAATAGCTAACTTGATTTTTAGATGATTCATAATATATGTCTACTAAACATATTTTGACATTATAATTTAAAGGATGGGCTTAAATGTTTGATCATCCAGGATTATTATATATACATAATAGAAATTTAAGGTTGAAAAAAACTTTTTTAAACCAGGAAGTTAAATTTCTAAACAAATTGATACACTGTAATTCAAATTCTTGGTGTATTTTTCTTTCACAGAAGTTGGCACCAGGTATAAGTGAGGTTGAGTCATTGATAGTTCTTATGTTTAAAGTCTTTTCATTCTTCTGTGGGATTCCTGACTTTCTGAAGGCTATTCACATCTACCATCTTTTTTTTTTCCTATGTCAAAACAATCCTGTTATTTCTTCTCTCTCTCCCTTTCCCTTTTACTCTAATGGTCAACTGGAAGTTTCAGTATAATTCCTGAATACGAGAACATTGGCATGTATCCAGTTTTTCAAATCTACATCATATTTAAATAACTATTTTATAATGAACTCCATGAGGTTTAGTCACTTTTTCAATTGTTCTGGAATTCTGTGTGTTGGACACTCTTTAGCCTGATGAAGCACTGACTTGGCTTGGCAATCTTGTTTTAAAAAGATTGCTATTGGTGGTAGTGATATTTTCTCTGAAACTCCAATTCCTAAGTAAGATATCCTAGTGTTAACACTTTCTCCCATTGGAATCCATTAGGCTACGAAGTAGTAATACCTTACAAAATAAAAATGCCACCAGGTGTATAAGCAATAATTTTCTCCTAAATTTCAAAAAGGTCAAGAAAAAGGGGAAAATGTTACTGTCAGCCCTCTTTTACCAGGAAAGAGGCAAAGCATGAGAGCTGACATACCAAATAAGGGCTTTGGCAGATTATTATTAAAAGCACATTGAAGTTGCTAAGAGAATAGATCTTAAAAGTTCTCAGCACAAGAAAAAAAATTTGTAACTATATGTGGTAATGGATGTTAACTAAACTATTGTGGTAATCATTTTATAATATATACATATGTATATCAAATCATTATCTTGTGCATCCAAAACTAACACAATGTTACCTGTCAATTATATCCCAATAATAAAAAAAGCACATTAATTCAAAGAGCGTATGTAAGGGGAAAAATGACAAGTCAATACGAACTAGGTTATATTTCCCATGTATTTAACTAATTTCTATTACACAGAACTATTAAGAAATTATTCCTATTTTTTATTCTGCAAATTAAATTTTTTATCATAAACTTGATTTTAATCTTTCAGAACTAGAAGAAGAAAACAAAAATAATTGCTTTCTGATGACAATGCTGAATAAAAGGATTTACTATTAATGCATGGAATGGAAACAGAAATTTTGTAATTAATTTTCTATAGTAAATTACACCTTTGATTACTCAAGTATTTTCTACTGATTCATGATTTAAATATTTGCTTTTATTATAACCTTACAACACCAATTAAAAAAAATCCCATTACCTCTAGAAATGTCGAAATTTATATCCATCAATTTTAGTACTTGCCTATTTCACTCAAACTTAGATTTCCCTCTTGGCTTACTATCCTTCCAAAACTAGAATATGGTGGGAAATGATTGCTTCTTCGGGCTAAAATTGAACATAATAATGATAAGTTATCCATTTCTATCTGTATAACCAAACAGAAATAACCACAATCTCTCTGAGAAGTTTGGATTCATAAGTTTTATGTTTATAATGACAAAAGCACCCTTCAGTTCCCACCTCTATACACCCTTCGATCCATGCGCCTGCTAGACTTAACATCAGCAAAGTCCTCCTACTCGTCGCATGAGTTTAAATTAAGTGCCAACTGTATACATAGAAGACACTTTAGAACAGGAGTCAGCAAACTTTTTCTGTAAAGGGCAGAAAAGATTTTGTGGGGCACATAATAGTCTCCGTCACATATTCTCCTTTGATTTTTTCTTCATTTTTCAAACAACCCTTTAAAAATGTTAAAACCATTCCTAGTTCATGAGTCATAAAAAAGGGAGAGAACGCCATTACTATTTTGAATAGAATGATTAATTCAATATCATAGATTTGTCTCCCTAAGCGCGTAATTTTAAAATATTTTAATATCTATTTTTTTTAATTATGGCCTTAAGTCTATACTTTCTCAGTGGCTTCTACCTCTAAAGTTATAACGGGTATGTGGTAGTTTAAGTAACTTTAGCTGCCATAACAGATAAATCCAAAATTGCAGTGGTTTTATTTTTCTTTATTTTTGTGAGGAGGATTGGCCCTGAGCTAACGTCTGTTGCCAATCTTCCTCTTTTTGCTTGAGGAAGATTGTTGCTGAGCTAACATCTGTGCCAATCTTCTTCTATTTAACGTGGGAGTCTGCCAAAGTGTGGCTTGAGGAGCCATGCTAGGTCCCTGCCCAGGATCTGAACCTGCAAACTCTGGGGCACGGAAGCAGAGTGGATGAACTTAACCACTATGCCATCAGGCCAGCCCCTGCAGTGGTTTTATTTTGACAGCAAAGCAGTTTATGTTCTGTTAGTGTAAATTTATATCAGCAGTTGGGAGTGGTGGTCTGCACCACAGAGTCATTCGGGGCCATAGGCTGAAGAAAATTCTATCATCTTCGACACATAGTTTACAAATCTTGAGAACACCCTGAGCACTGACATCTGATCAGCAGGCTTGTGGAGAGAGAGAATTAGGAGTGGGAGACAGATTCTTTTGGATCAAGGATGAAGGTCCACATTGTTTTGGACAAACTCAGTCACGTGACCACACCTGGCTTCATGAGAGGCAGGATACTGGAGTCATACTGAGCCTCTAAAAGGAAGAGGGAGCAAGTTTGATAAATAGCTGGTATCTGACTCAGGTACATACAGAAGGTCCCCGACTTAGCATAGTCTGACAGGATTTTTCGACTTTACGATGGTGCGAAAGCAATACGCATTCAGTAGAAATCATGCTTTGAATTTTGAAAGTTGATCTTTTCCTGGGCCCACAATATGGGGTATGATCCTCTCTCGTGATGCTCAGCAGTGGCAGCGAGCCACAGCTCTCGATCAGCCACATGACCACGATAGTAAACAACCAATACAATTAGAACCATTCTGTAGCCATCCAACCGTTCTGTTTTCACTTTCAGTACCGTATTCAATAAATTACATGAGACATTCAACACTTTATTATAAAACAGGATTTGTGTCAGATGATTTTGACCAACTGTAGGCTAATGTAAGTGTTCTGAGCACGTTTAAGGTAGGTTAGGCTATGCTCTGATGCTTAGAAGGTTAGGTGTATTAAAGGCATTTTTGACTTATGATATTTTCAACTTACAATGAGCTTATCTGAACACAACCCCATCCAAAGTCAAGAAAGATCTATAAAGACAAATAAGACTCCTTTAATAGATGCTCAATTTTAAGGCAAATTTGCTGCAATTCAAATATTTTCTTAAAGTATATCTTTAGATAAATTGATTAAAATTACTTTTTCCTGATCTTATTATCTGGTAAAAGAAAACGAAGTTATAGTTGAATAACAGTAAATTCCAGAAACGTAAACCAGATAGCAATAAATGCCACCTTAATAATCCAGTGTAGTGAGAAAAGAGCCAAGGGCTGTATGGGAAGATCACTTATCGAGATATAATTGCTAATCTCCATAATCATGTGGAATAATGGTTATTGGTGTTTGATAGGTAAGGTTTGATTCACCCATGACTAAGCCCTTCCCCTTGGTCTGTCAGAAAGAAAGTTGCCATCCCACAAAACTCCATGTAAACTAACTTTAGCATTGTGATTAAGGCAATCAATTCTGGTCATCTGAAAAGCATGGACCCTAATCCTGATCATACCAGGGGGACAGACTGGCAAGGGACAACTGGAACAAAGTTTATATCATATCATATGGCTATTGGAGAGGGTAAGCTCTTCTGAAATCCTTCAGCCTAAGAGTCTACAGTCATGAGGTGAGCAGTGTTCTCCCAGGGACTATCTTGCCCTGTTAGACCTTGTGTGGCTCTGGAATAAATGAGCAACTGGTGAGTTTTCCCCAGTGCATGTTTCACCAACTTATCCATTGCCGTGATTTGCACGTCAACGTTATTTTGCCAGACATACGTTTAATTTTTCATTTATCTTACAGCATGAAGCTTACCTTAGGATTTATATTCCTCTCGTTCATTTTTCTCCACTTTTTCTTATTTATATTTTTATCTTATCTTCTAGCAAATTGTGAGGTTTTGAAAGAGAGAGTTGAGTACTGATGTGAGGAAAAAGCAAGAAAGAATCATGAAACTAAGTATCCCATAAATTTCTATAAATGAAGATATTTCATTAGTTTCATTTTAGTGTTTTATTGTCATTGTTTTACTGTGATGTAACCATTTTAATTCACAGCAACATCCAATAGCATCTGAATTTTACCAGGACTACAAAGATAGAAAGCATAAATATGCCAGGGTGTTTAAGAAATTATTCCACACATCCATGTTTGAGTCTAAGCTGTCTTATAGGAAATTGCTGGGTCACCTATTTCCAAGAAATAAGTCATTCCCATAGCTTTTATTCCATGGCTAGACCTTCACAGTAAAGAGCCATTTCCAATTCTTTTATCTCTCCAAGAAACTATAAACATACTGATTCTCAAGCCAGTTACTGAAAGATCAAAAATGGGTAACTTATCTGAGTATTACAAAAAATAATGCATAAACACAAAGTATGTATAAGTTGTTCTTATAGTATGTGTAGTAATTTTGAAAATTGAATCTTAAGACTTTCAATGGAAATGCATTTATATTATGTGTCCTTTTAAATAAATTGGTTCAGGCATGTGAATTATTATATTAAGGGGTACACTCATTCGGCTTTTTGTCATTGCCTTTCTATTGTTTTGTTGCTCTACTTTTCTTTGGGAGGTGTACATAGAGAACTTGGAAGCTATTTTCCAAGTGGCAGTTTGGCCTGCTTTGATGTTGGTACAGGGCGTGTCACAGGGTCCTGTTGCTCTTGGACTATCTGGCTACACTTCAAGTCATAGGCAACAACAGTTTCCATGACTAACCCTTGATTAAAATAATCTCAAGGTTTTAACTATAATATTGGAGAGTTAACTTGTAACTATTTTAACATAAAAGGATTTGTTTTAATGTCAGCGGTGGGTATTTTTTGAGAAGTCTGTCTCTTATCTAACTGATAGTAGAGACCAATTATAAAGAATGTAAGAGACAAGAAATAGCTCTCCGCCCTCAATTATGCTCCTTCATATCACTATGAAAGACATAATCAGGGGAAGGATTTAACAGAAAATTGCAGAGAATGGTGCTAGAGTGTTTTGATCTAATTGTTTTATAATGAAAAAAGAAAAAATCATAATTGCAGAAGTGCATATTTCTAGATTGGCACTAAGGAACAAATGATAATGGTTTACACGCCAAGAATATTTTTGTTTGGATCTAACTGGAAATTCATGATTGATCCTAAGAATCCTTTTTTCAAACACTGTCATTCTGAACTCTGAAAGCCTCAGTTTTATTTAAGAGTTGATGTCATACTTATAGGATTATTATTATTTACAACAATTTGGGTGATTATTGGTTTAAACTTTTATCTCACAAGAAAAAAGAATGATACCAAGCTTTGTCTAATTTAGGGAGAAGGGAAGGAAGCAGGAAAAGTAGAATAAATGAAACTTTACAGTTCTCACTTGATTGGAAGTTATTTTCTGTAATCAATGGCGACATAGAGTTCTACATGTCAGTTTATTAAACTTGGTATTTAAAAAAGATCATGAAATATTGTATTTAAAATAATTTTGGTGCTAATATTTACTACTTGTCAAGTTTGGCTAGAGCCTACGTTATATTTCATCACACAATAATGATTGATAAGCAAGAAATATCATGACTATACTATATTGAAAACGTCTAAGTCAATGAAATAGAAGAGCTCTACAATGACTTTGTAATTGAAACAAATTCTAGTTATAAGTTGTAAGAGGAAAATGCAAGTTTATTTGAATTAATAGTTAATTACTCTTATGATTAATCTACCTCCAACTGGAGTTAAAGAAAAGAAGGGAAACTTGAATTATGAAGGGCCAGAATATTAGAATCACTTTGATAAAATACGATTCAACTATGTGCTATACATTGCATTGATTTTAATTGTATCAACACATTATTTTCTATCAGAAGTCCCAAGCAATCTTGCATATCACTGAATTGCATTTTGCTTCTAAGTGCTAGAGGTTGTGTGCAAAATTTGTCCTTTGCAGATTTTAAATTCTCCCTGTAGTCTTTCTCTCCTTGAAGATTTTAGACATAGGCAATAAGTAGTATGTAAATACTGAAATGCATTGATAATTCTAAACGGACAATATGAACTTCAGCTATGAGTGTCTTCCATGTCATTAAGTTCTTAAGGTCTACTGAAATATTTTAAGCTATTTGCCCTTCTGAAGTATACTAAACCTCTATATTTTACGGCATTACTGTTTCCTATCTCATGGGTCAACTCGTAATAGCTGTCTCTCAGTCTGTCCCTCATACCCTGGCCTGTTCTGAGAAGGAAAAGCCATGTTGGTTCAATGAATAGTCTAATTTTATAGACTATATTAAGACAATAGAGATTCAGGCAGCCTCTTGTCTTTCTTGAAAGACTAACACAATACAATGAAAGAATCTGGAAGCATGTCACAAACTAGCTCTGTGACCTTGGCAAAGTCATTTATCCTACATATCATCGGTTCCTTTGTTTGTAAAGTGAGGAAGTTTAACAGTCCTTCCAAAGTCCCCTCTTAAATATAAAATATTATGATATAAACTTTAATCAGAATTAATCATATTTTTGAAACAATGAATACAGAAGCAAAATAATAATTTGGATAGCTGGCTAATTAATGTAAGCTAAGAATGAATCTAAAAAAGCAGCATACATCTGAAGAGTTCATCTGACAATAGTCACTATTGCCAATGACTTTGCTATTTAATTCACTATTCACCTACGCCAATTCGCTAACACTATTCACCTATGCCAATTCACTCATGCTGGAATTCTATTTATACTCCTAAACATATCACATCCAATCACAGAAAAATGTTGCTCATTTGTTGAACTACCCAATCTCCACGTAAAATTTTGCAAAAGTAGCATTTTTAAAAGTGATTGACCCACGCCCACTAAATTTTTTTTTCAAATATTTCCCTCCCTTGGATCACAAGCAACCAGTCAGTGGAAATTTTTGCAAAACTGTTGGCTTTCTGTACCAGCCTAATAGCAGATGGCTATTTCCCCACTACAGATGAAACAAATGTTACTCTTTGGATAGGTTTTCCCATTAAACAAACTTTTGCCATTGAAATCTATGTTTAGATTTGGGCTGTTGGGCCATCACCAAGTTAAATAGGTGCTCACTGAAATATCTGTTTTATTTTGCTGATTCAGAAACATGTTAATTGTTCTGTGAATTTAGGAACAATCACCAAATATTATTTTTAAACAATTACTTTGTCAAAGGGTGGTACTTCTAATGTTTGATTTTTTTGGCTCATGAAGTTGACTTCAATCTTATGAAAATTACTTAAGTTATCTACCTTTCTTTTCCCTGAATACGAATGCATTGTTTCAATTTTTTTGGTGACAATCACGCTCCGCTCAAGTTTGCCCACAGAAAAGTCCAAGACTAGAAAAACACATAACTGTTACTTAATGGAAACGTGAAAAAAGAGGATTTTTCAAAAGTTCATGCCTATATTTATTTTGGGCAACTTGCCCCTTCTTGATCTCAGTTTCCTCTGCGTAAAATGATGAGTTTGCATTAGATGATTTCCAAAGTCTCTCAGCCCTAAATTACTAGGACTCTATGACCCCATTTACAAGCCGTACTGAGCTAATTTACCACAGATGTACTCTTGTCCAGTATCAATGCCAATAAACATCAGCGTTGAGAAACAGCTAATAAGAAGCTAAATGTTCTTGATGGTGCAAACAGATATTGATATAAATGAAAGCACAGTTTAGTCCTCATTAGATAGAACTGAATTTCTTCATTCTTTTTGTTAGCTATTACTTATAATATTGAAATTCCCGTATAACCAGTGTATTATCCTCGTTCTCTATCTCATCCCCACTTTGCTCTTATCTTCTATCATATTCTGCTGATTCAGAGGGATTGAGTCGAGATAAGCGCCAGTTTAAGGGGAGTATTATTTGTTCTTCTCCAAGCCCCATCTCCTCCCTCTCCTCTCTCAAATGCTTAGATGCCCTGCGTATGGGGATAAGGCATATGCTGCTTAGGGGTCAATGTGGTTACAAATTAAGAATAAAATGACCAAACCCGGCCCCATGGCCAAGTAGTTAAATTTGTGCACTCTGCTTTGGTGGCCCAGAGTTTGCTGGTTCGGATCCTGGGTGCAGACCTACATGTCGCTCATCAAGCCATGCTGTGGTGGCATCCCACATAGAAGAATTAGAATGACCTACAACTAGGATATACAACTATGTACAGGGGTTTGGGGGATTAAAAAAAAAAAAGGATGATTTGCAATAGATGTTAGCTCAGGGCCAATCTTCCTCACCAAAAAGCCTAAAAAGAAAAAGAATAAAATGACCTGTGGGAAATAACATTTTTTTGCGTATAACATCAGTTCCCTGTTTCCCCTTTATTAACAAAACCTCATCAGACAATGGTATCCCTTGCCCCAGAAAATTAATCTAAATCAATCAAGATAATCCTGTGTCCTTTAGCAAACTGTTAAATCTGCCAACCTTCCCCACTCTGGGACCAATTCTGAATTATAAGAATTAAAGATAAGTCTCCTGGAGGACCTTAGCTTTCTTGATAAAGGGAACCATGATCACCTTTCTTTACCACACCCTCCTGCCACCCTTCCTCTCTTTTTCTTATCTTGATGCCTAGAATCAAAGTTGTCATCTTGCAATCATAAAGAAAGACCAAGAGAACTAATATGCAGAAGTCTTGACATCGAGTGCCTGTAGCAACCATTAATATGTAGTCTTCTTGTCCTGTAAGAGAAAGTCAAGATGTTTGCTGGTGGTGAATGCAGCACTGGGCTGCCTAGAACTCCCCTCCAGGATTGAAGGATTTATTCCTCCAACTACTAGGAAGATTATGAGCTGATAGTTCTCAGCCTTCGAGGCTCTTCCAGAATTGCATAAGCTGAAGAACATCTCCTCACCCAAAGACACATCCCCTTCCTGGGGAAGCCCATATCCAATGACTGGTTGATATGGGGGTTTAAAGGCCTGGGTGTCTCCCCTCAACACAGGATAACTCTGAAAAGCCATCCAAACTTTGAGCTCCCCACAAGCTCGGCTGAAGTCTTGTTGCAAATAAACCTCAGCCCAACTCTCTGTCTGTGCAGACTCCTGCTTTCTTCACATCCCCTAAGGTGATGTTTCACACTACTTATAAAAAATTCTGATGCTACTCTCTGTTTCAAAATGGATTCTGACAAAAACTAAATTACAATATTGTTTAATCCATGGTTAGACTTTCTGTTACTTGTGGCCAAAATTATTCCTAATTTATACATATATGAGGCAATTGGGAGACTGGTGAAATGCTCCTCACATATCAATCACTGAGGAAAGCTGTTGTAGACCCCAACAAAAGAGACTTTGTAGTGTGATAAAAAAAATAATGCATGACTTCTCATGTAAGTAGGGTTCAAATCCAGGCCTGGTCACTTAGCCAACAAGGTAAATTTAAGCAAAATATTTAAGCCTCTTTAAGTCTTATTTACCTCAAACGTTAAGTGAAATAATAATACCTTCTTTATTGTTTTATTTATTTATTTATTTGTGGGAAGTGATAAAAAAGTAGCCCATGTAAAGCGTTCAGCACATATAATCATCCCTTGGACATTTTTTTTGTGAGGATTCAACAAAATAACACGTGAATAATACGTATCTAACACATGGAGTCCCCCTCTATAAATAGTAGCTATTGCTATTACACTAACTTTAGAGTTGTTTTCCTGAAATGACACCAGTCCAAAATTATAATTCCAGATTTGGATACCTAAAAGCTTATCTTGTATAAGTAACTCTTTGGCATTTTTCAGCTTTTATCTTTAAATGTTATTTTAAAATAGCTGTGTGGTCCAAGGTCCTCCCTGGGATTTCTGGAAATGACATGAGTGGAGAGATTTGAAAATCTGGAAATGGCAGGGGTTCACGTTCAGACCTGTGTGTGGAGTACCCTCAAAGGAGATCAGGTGGAGCACAGATGTGACCCACTCACGATGGCCCAGGATACAAGATGGCTTCAGATAGGGTGCACATGCCCCTTCCACCTAAGAGGATCAGGACCTGAGGCCTTCATGTGGACACCTCTGTGCCAGTTTTGACAGCTCTTTTATGCATGACAGCTTTTGAGTCAGACGTTTGTGTCTCACGTCATGCATGCTTGCTTCTGCATCTATAGCCTTGGGGCACTTAAGAATCTCAATACTATTAACGGATCTTGAAACACCTTATCAATTTGTTTCTGCTCTCCACTGTGCTATGCCTTTAATAGCGAAGAATTAATTCCTCTGAGTTAGTCAGGAGGATGGTTTAGCCAAAAGATCAAAAAGTGTCTTTCAGTCTTTACATCAAAAAAAAAAGTAAGCCAATATTTCAAGCAGGTCGTCTCTGAGAACATGGGAAAAGAAATGCTGGAAATGCTACTATAGAATTGTTGGTAAAGTGAAGCTCACTCATGGAAATTAACATAATTATGAGACAATTGCTGGTTAGCAAAGCCTTCCCCTTCTCTTGTGGAATTCATGGTCTGGTGGGAAAGTTAATGGTTAAATTCTATGTGGTGAGAGCCTTAAGGAAGTGTATTAGACTCACCACCCTCAGAATCTAGACAGATGAAGGCAAGCTGCCAGGGAAGGTTTATCAAGGCTCGGTTTCTGTTAAGAGCCGCCTCCCTCAGGGAGCAACAATCACTGGGCAGATTGCTATTGTAATGGCTCCGGCTTGACGTCTCTGGAATAGAGGTTGCAAACTGGCAACTTGCAAGCTGAGCCTGACCCCCAGATTTGCTTTATTTGCCTCTTGCACTGTTTCAAAAAATGTTACCAACATTTAAAACTGATAAGTTTTACATAAAAACCCAGATTTCTGGCTTCTGCAGAGAAACTTGAAAGATCTGGCAACATTAAGTTTACTTTCTTTTATGACAACAATTGCCCTGTATGATGACTCCCCAACAAGAAAAGAGCGTGCTCTTCCATTTACCACAGTCCCCACTACTCCTTAATACTCCAGTTCCAAACCTGAGTGTCTGTTGCCATTTACCATTATACTTATAGTTTTACAGTGTAAAGAAATATTTCTTTGCAGAAGTTGAGATCTTTATCAAAATCAGGGTAAAACAAAATAAGAGATCTTCAGCTTAGAAAACAAATGAGAGTATTTTGTTTTAGAGGTTTAGTGTTTAATTTACAGTATCTGCCTGGCCCTAAATTAAGTGAAAATCCTCACTACTCTTTGGGGTTTGATAAAGAAATATTAATTTGGTGAAAAGATGACTCTCTTCCTAACCACATAACACTGACTTTGGGATAGGACTTGGCGTATGATAAGACCTCAATCACTTAGATAAATGGATACACTTGAACAGAAAAAGACCTAGGACCAAGCCATTTCTCATACCACATAAATAATGCAGATTCTGAGGGACGCTCTCTGTCCTCTAGTGTGTTAACGGCATGTGTACAGTCGGCCCCCCTTACCCACAGGGAATACATTCCAAGACCCTCGGTGGATGCTTGAAACTGTGGATAGTACCAGACTTTATATATACTATATTTTTTTCGATACATATATAGCTATGGTAAAGTTTAGTTTATAAATTAGGCTCAGTAAGAGATTAACGCTAATAACCAATAATAAAGTTGGCTTTGGGGCCATTATTAAGTAAAATAAAGGTTACTTGAGCACAAGCACCGCGCTACCACAACGGTTGATCTGATAACCCAGGCAGCTACTAAGTGACTCGTGGATGGGGAGTACATACAGCATAGATTTCCTGGACAAAGGGATGATTCACATGCTGGGATGGATAGAGCAAGACAACACGAGATTTCATCACGCTACTCAAAATAATGTACAATTTAAAATTTATGAATTGTTTATTTCTGGAATCTTCCAATTAATATTTTCAGACCACGGTTGACCACAGGTAACTGAAACTGCAAAAGTGAAACTACGGTTAAGAGGAGACTACAGTATATTTTAAATCCCTGCAAGGCTATTGGCGCCTCTCCACCAGCTGAGAACACCTACACAAAACATTATGAATCTGTGTCTTCAAAATGCATTCCTCAGAGTCTTTCAGAATATCATCTGATAAAGACTTTAAGGACTTGTTCCAAAACTTTAAGCTTGATCTTGACCCATTCAATTTCTTTTTTTTGGTAAATCAAGAGTTAATGAAGATATTGATGATTTGCTTAACATATCTACAGATGACAGCATTTGGGGGAAAGAACATCTCTAAGCTAGTTTTAGGTTCAGTATCCATATCTCGAGTGTTCCCTACACTGGAGATCGAGTTCACAGGTTCACTCACATGAAAGGTTCAGATGAAGACAACATAACACGGAAGGAGAAACATGACTCAATGAGAGAACACTTTAAAAAATGTGGGGGAAAGCTCAATATGAGTGAATAGTGTTATGTGACCTCCAACAAAGCCTAAATAGTCTTAGGGCAGTAGTAGAAATATAGAGTTCAGTTGTGTTTGCTGACTTACACAAGATCAAGGAAAATGGCAAAATTGAAACATAAATCCAAGATACGTGATTTTCTAAAACCTGAGGTTTTCCCACTATACTATACTTTCTCCTTTCATGCATATTTTAGAATAAATTAATAACCTCCAGACCATGCACATGTCAGACTTTATCCAGTTTTTATTTTCACTTCTTAGTATCACAAATGTGTGAGTGTGTGACAAAGAGGAATGATAAAAGCAGAAATATTGAGTGAAGAGCACGTCACGTGAAGAATGGTTAAACAAACCTGGACCAATTAAATTGGAAAAAAGATACAAAAGTCATGCATATATTTAATTTAAAAGAGATGATTATGTTTAGAATAATTGGGTCTATTTCCTCTGTGGCTTTACTAGGGAGAAGTAGTAATAAAGGATAAAAGGTCAATTTAAGAAGTACTTCTCTCACAAATGGATCTACTTCCCCTCCCAAAACAAATAAAACAGACTGTCTCAGGGAAATTCTTTGTCATTATTACCTTTTCCATATTCAAGTGAAGCTTGGAGAAGTATCAGGCTAGATGATATTTAAGAGCCTTCTCATCACTGGGAACTGCTCATTTTATAAAAAGAAAAAAGAGGAGCCGGTACCCTGGCCAAGTGGTTAAGTTTGCGCTCTCTTCTTCGGGGGCCCAGGGTTTTGCTGGTTCAGTCTTTGACGGAGACATGGCAGCACTCATCAGGCCACAGTGAGGTGGCATCCCACATGCCACAACTAGAAGGACCCACAACTAAAATATACAACTATATACTGGGAGGATTTGGGGAGAAAAAAGCAGAAAAAAAAAAAAAAGATTGACAACAGTTGTTAGCTCAGGTGCCAATCTTGAAAAGAAAAGAAAAAAGAAACAAAAAATGTTGGTCTCCAGCCTTTTATAGAAGCCCTGACACTTGAGAGTTGCCATCACACTACAGCAGATCTACCTTGTTTTTATGGACAGTTGTCACTTTTTGGCAGATTAGCACCCAAACAGACTTCCTACTTTTGGGATATTTACTCTCCTCACCTTCTGACAGCCTTGGCCAATCAGATACTCCAGCCTTGCACTTTGACTCTGGAATCGGGACCACAGAGATCAAGAGAAGTTAAGAATTATTCCTAACAGCAGTGCAGGCAGCCTCGAGAGTTGTGTGCTGCCCCAAGCGTCTAAAAGAAGTGTCCCATCTCAATTCCCTTGATCACTGATCATTTTATGAATCTGGTTCCCCAGCACTCATATCACTTCTGTGCACTTCTCTATGTGACCCTGAAAAAGTTAACCAGGGACCATACTTCTGTTGTTTGCAGACAATAAATTGGCTCAGCAAAAAAAAAAAAAAAAAAATTCACAAAAGACTATTTTATAGAAGTCAATACAAATGTGTTAATTTACAAGAAGAAAAACTGCAAGGGATTGGCTCGGTGACTTATGCCCACCCAGCATATTCTCCTACAAGAGAAGTATATATTGCAGTCTCCTTTGTAATCAGAAGATTTGGGGAACATGGAATCCAAAAGAGAGTTTTATGACTCACATGGTTACAACTGATCACAGGATCAATCATTGGGACCCTGGCATGTATTTATTCTCATTAGCTGGACTCTTCTGTTATAGAGGCCAATGAAAAAGGGAGCAAAAATTTGTACTTTCTCTAAATCTCTATAAATATTTGGATGGGCACTATCGTCTT
The DNA here is from genome assembly GCF_021613505.1 of Equus quagga. Classification (NCBI taxonomy): domain Eukaryota; kingdom Metazoa; phylum Chordata; class Mammalia; order Perissodactyla; family Equidae; genus Equus; species Equus quagga. Next base: position 24,940,194 of record NC_060287.1, read on the forward strand.
TCCTCCCTGATTCCTAGTTTTCACTATTTCATGGTGATGCATTCTGATTGGTACATTTAACATCAAACATTTTCTTTTGCTGTTTCTCTAGCAATAATGAAGCAGTGAATCCAGATTCCTTAATCCTCCATTTAATTATTGATTTTCAATAATTTACTTTTCAATACTGCAACTTCTTTCAAAAGTTTGGGACTAACTTTGCTATCCATCAGGCACAACCTATGATTGATTATGTGCTTTTATAAAAACTTCAAAAAATATTTAATCTAAGGCATTGTAATAATAAATCATCAAAATGTATTGAATGTTTAGAAAAAGGAATTTAAATAGTCACTGCTCTTTCAGGGTAGTGATTTAACTCAACTGTTTATGATATGACTTCTTTCCCAATTGGAATAGCCAGTCTCTCTGACAAAGGCAATAATACCACATTTCCACTGATTGTACCAAGAATGAGGTTTCTAAAGTTCATTATTTCTTATCTTACCATCCTTATCTCTTAAGGAATTTAATCTGATAGTACAAATAATATGTGTGTCAGTTTCCTCATTTGTGTAATATATTTTTTTGTGAAGATCAAATGAGATGATGTGTAGTAAAAACATTTATAAACTAAAATATTTTATAATCATAGCTGCACTTACTAATAAATTAGAGAGTAATGATGTTATTACATAAAACACGATGAAATTGATGATTTTGCTAAGGAGATTTCCAAGCAAAGGGATGAAGAAGCTGCCTGGTTTCTTTTTGCTGCTTATAGTAAAATGGAAGGGAAAGGAGATAATTGAAAGAATGATTAAACAAAAAGGAACCAAGAGGTGATGATTTGTGAAATTCTCAGCCTATTTAGATTGTCAAATATGCTAAAGTTAAGAGATTTGTGACAGGAATGAATGATCTAAATAAAAATCTGAGGATGTGGCTGTAACAACCTTTTGCTAATACCTCAAAAAGGATCAAAAAGCCAAATAGTCACACAAAAGGCTTTTGAAGAGATTATGAGTGTGACTCTCAGATCCCCCCAATCAAAACATAGAACATCTGAGAAATTTAAGAGTGTCATCCCTCAGATATCTTAGCAGAAGCCAAAAATAGAGAACTATCTAAGAAATATCTGTGGAAGAGTCTGCTGTCTAATGAAGTCAATCTCTGTGACATACATGGGAGACCCACGAGGTTCTTGAGAATTTTATTCCAGCAGAAACACTACCAGTTTGAACTGAAAGTGTGAAATGAACGAATGCTGTTGAACCCCCTAAAATTCTGGCAGGAAACAAGTTGATAAAACTACTCACCTGACAACCCTTGCCATATTTCATGAAAAGGGAAGGATGATTCACATGTCTGGAAGGAGGGGCTGAAACCACAGAAGATTATTCTCAGGCCTGAAACTTAATGGAGTTTGTCCAGCTGGATTTAGAAGTTGTTGGGACCAGAGGCTCCTTTTTTCCTTTAATGCTCTCCCTTTTATAATTGAAATGTCTGTAACTGTTATCCTATGCCTATCCCACCATTATATTTCAGGAGCAAATAACTTGCTTCTTTACTTCCATGGCTCCACAAATGGTGATCAATTGTGCCCCGGCATAGATTATACCCAGAGCCTCTCCCATACCTAAATTAGCTAATTTAGATGATGACATTTGAAACTTTGAGCTGATGAGATTTTGGACACTTAGTTGATACTTTAACAAGTTAGACTTTTGGAAAACTTGGAATTTTGCATGTGAGACAGATGAAAATTTTAGGGGACCAGAAAGTGGACTGTACTAGATAGACTAACGGTCCCCCAATGATACCCATATCCTAGTTCCCAGAATTTATAAATAGGTCACCTTACATGGCAAAAGTAATTTTGCAGATATAATTAAGGTTAGGGAATTTGAGGCAGGCAGATTGTTATCCAGGTGGGCCCAATCTAACCATATGAGTTCTTATAAGCAAAAAACCTTCCCTAGTTTTCCTGTTAGAGAACCAGAGAGATGGTAGTATGAGAAGGACTTGACCCACCACTGGTGGCTTTGAAGATGGAAGAAGGGTACCATAAGCCAAGGAATGTGGGTGGTCTTTAGAAAGTAGAAAGGCAAGGAAAAATGTCCCTCCTAAAGCTTCCAGAAAGAAACGTAGTCCTGCCAACACCCAATGACTTGATTAGATTTTGGTCCAATGAGACCGGTGTCAAATTTCAGAACTATAGAAACGCAAGGACTGTGCAAAGCAAGGACTGCCAATCTCTAGAGATAACTCTATGTATATAGGTCCTGGCTTACAAAGTAAAATGTAATTTTCAATTTTAAAGGTTTGAAAAATACTGGTAAAAATGGCATTTGAATAACTTTCCTATTTAGCCTACATTTCCAGCTGCACATTCCAAAACCACCTTCTATTCCAATCATTCTATAAATATATTGTGCTTTCCTAAACATGCTTTGAGGTGCATGACATTGCTCAAGTTGCTCCCTCCACCTGGACTTTACTACCCTTATTTAGCTGGTGAATACCTATGCATCCTTCAACATGTCTTTCAAGAGTCAGTTCCCATCAAGAGCCTTCCTGGGGCCCTTCTTCCCACCCTTGTCATCTATCTAAAGAACTATCAGTCTCTCTCCATCTATGTTTCTATATGAATGTTAGTGCCCTCTTCAAAATTCACATGCTAGAATCTTTTGTTTGTTTATTCGTTTTGCTGAGGAAGATTCAGCCTGAGCTAACATTTGTTGCCAATCCTACTCTTTGGTTGAAGAAGATTCATCCTGAGCTAACATCTGTGGCAGTTTTCCTCTATTTCGTATGTGAGTTGCCACCACAGCATGGCCACCAATGAGTGGTGTAGGTCCACACCCAGGAACTGAACCCGGCTGCTGAAATGGATCCTCAAACTTAACCACTAGGCCACTGGGGCCAGCTCCCCATCTTAATGCCCAAGGTGATGGTGTTAGGAGGTGAGGCCTTGGGATGATTAGGTCATGAGGGTGGAGACCCCACAAATGGGATTACTGCTTTTATTAAAGGTGTTTGCACAGAACTTCCTAGCCCTCATCTGACCATGCTGGCACCTTGTTCTCAGACTTCCAGCCTCCAGAACTGTGAGAAATAAATGTCTGCTGTTTATAAGCTACCCAGTCAGTGGTGTTTTGTTATAGCTGCCTGAATAGATTAAAACAAAATCTATCTTGTTTTTTTTTAATTAGTAGAATGCTTTCTGTGATAGCTATTGAGCTCCTACCAGGAAGCCCTAATGAAACGCTAATGAGAAATTGAAAAAATACTTAAGCAAGTATAAATCACCGTCAGATAGTCACAGAAAACTCAGGCAAATCTTTCTCTCTATATTTTTTAAGAGGGCAAAGAAGTGTAAACAAGGGAGCATCTGTGTGTGTTGTGCATGAACAGTGTTTTTATAGAAAAATCACAAGGTTATGAAAAATATTTTGACATGATTAGGGAACTGGCTTAAGAAAAAGTAAACTAAAGAGAGAATTTATTTTTGGATGAAAAATATATAAACAGTAGGATTCTCCAGTGATAGGTACTATGGCCAAGTTTGTTACCCATTTTAATTAAATGTCCTTTGGTGTCATTCAGAAATAAAACATTTGGTTATACAACCATTACTTTGGCAATTTATTGTGACATGAAATCCCAATGTGGCAATTTATGATGATATCTTCATAGGGGTTGGGCTGTAAACAGCAACTCATATAATTAATTAATCATCTTTTGAGCTAAAACCAGAGGGAGGGAGGTATTTACCAGAGAACCTATTATTAAAGACATGTCTATATGTAGAAATGGATTTTAACAACTCAATCATACTGATTTTCTACTTTTTAAGTTAATGAATTATCATAGGACTTAGGCAGCTCATCCATCCTGTTTTTTAATCATTCCTCATTACACACAAATTACAGCACTTGTGTCTCAAAGATATTACTTAAATCTGAAAGAGTAATATCACATTTTTCGCAATCTTGAATATCTCCATGTTTACAAGCACAAGAATTAAATTAATTTCTTCTCTTTAGAAGTTCTTATCAGTTTACTGGATCTCTCCCACGTTTAGGAGAATGAGAGATTGCCAAAAATCTTAATTATGTTATGTTGAGGAAAATGATTTGCCTGTAAATTTCAGTTATCAAATAGACATTAACGGGAAAGAAGATGATTTTTGTTCTAGTTATCTCTTCTTATACTAAATACCAAAATAAACGTCTTAAGTCATTTTCTGCCCTGAATATTGTAATAGCCAAAATATATTTGCACATTTTAATTTTCACTGTAAGGTACTTTTTACATAGATATTTCCTAATAATGTCTTTTTCAAAAGTTTCCCACAAAATCAGCAGTGTAGGGAAAAAAGATTTCAAAATAAAACATTTATTCTTTTAAAGAAGTTCAGATTATTAAGCAGATGAGAACTATCTATTTGTATAAAACAATATATTTAATATAATTATATATTTAGTAATGTAGTCTCAATAGATATTCAATATAGCAATATTATGATTTATCTGTCATCTGGTATTTCATGTTTTAGATTTTTAAAAAATTCTTTTTGGTGAGGAAGATTGTCACTGAGCTAACAACTGTGGCACTCTTCTTCTATTTTGCACATGGGACGCTGCCATAGCATGGCATGATGAGCAGTGTGTGGGTCTGTATCCAGGATCCGAACCTGTGAACCCCGGGCCACCGAAGTGGAGTGTGCGAACTTAAACACCAAGCCACAAAGCAGCATTTTTAAAAAATAGTATATGCTAAATTAGTCTTCAAATTTTCTACAATTTGTTAAAGTTTGTAAGGATGTGTAGACACATTTAATATTTTCTCCAGAAACAATTTTTACAGACTGTGAATATTAAATGGTAAATCCAAAGACCAAGAACATATACATGAAATGTACCAGATCATTTGTCAATAATCTATGTTAATTCTTCTATGATAAATTGAGAATGTTATTGACACTTAGATCAAGCCCATATACTTTATCAATAATGAATATGAATAGAATCATAGGAAAATTATATTTTATAATGTATTCAATATATTTCTTTCTACTCACATTCTTTCAACATACAGTGAACTTAATTGAGGATCGTAACTCTTTTTTTATATTTTATCCATTTCCTGTTCTTCCCATCTATGAGCTGTGCAAGACTTTGTGGTTGTAATTAAAAATCAAAGCATTATTTAAAGACTGATAGAGTAAATGGAAGTCTATACAAATGCCTTTAAGGAGTTTTCACACTTATTAGATGATTTTTTTAGGATGACTTTTCTTTTTTTCTACTAATGCAATGAAAAATAAGAAAATGAACATTTAGGAAACTGTTATGAGCCAGGTATCTTTCTGCTATTCTATATAATTCTTTCCATCACAATATAAATAGTTATTATAATTCCCATTTTACAGAAGAGATATCTGGCCTGCAAAATGTTACCTGTCTTGCACTAAAATGAGACACTCCAGAAGATAGTGTGGCGGGAAACTGCTGCTCAGATCTCTATGAATTCTAGGCTCACATGTTTTTAATAGACTACCTTTAGTGAACTAATGAAATGTTTCAGAGGTAGACATAATCTCCTAGCTTTAATTGTGTCCTCCCCAGAGAGGTGGGTTATGCCTCTTTTATATTTTATGCAATATAATGCACTTCCAGGTTAAAATGATAAAACTTATTCCAGAAAATGAAAGTCTAAATACATTTAAACTGTTAAATCATAGTATCAGACATTTTGACGCTAACAATGACTAATAAGAGACTTGATGATAATGCTGATGGTGGGGTGACAATAATATATGCCTCATGTTGACTTTCACGAAGGAGTTAACAAAAGGAAGATTATAGAATCTCAAGCAAAGAGGAAATTTTGGAGCATTCATTCCAACTGGTGCTAGTTTATTGGTAAGAAGTACCAGAATCTGGAGATTTTCTTTTTAAATCTCTGACATGGTTCTTCTCCAGGGGCTGTTTTGAGTAAGGATGGATGATGTGAACATTTGGACATAAGACAAACATCACAACATGCTATGAGGGCATATCTTTTGGCACCAAATAATTCCTATCAGCTCCAGAAGGAACTTCATTCTGAAGAGTACTATTTGGAAAGACAGTTTCCAATAACAAATAACAAAAGAAAAATCAGTGGGCATAAGACTATTAAGTCCAAACCACTCCAGATGCATTATATTTAAATGATATTATATATTTACTGTAAAGTAGTTAAGTTTCAAGCCAACATATATTGTTAGAGTTTCTTACTCAAAACAAAACCAAACCAACCAACAAACAACAAAACCTCTCAGAATAAATAGTGATCTATTTGTTGAGTTTAGATATATTTCTTCTTTTAAAAGTCTGAAAGGGAAAATTTAAGGCAGACTGGAGCAAAATTTTCGGAAGATACATACACAGAACATTGCCAAATAGTGGGATTTCTTAGGACTGGAAACAATCTGGTCATACAAAAATATAAAGAGTTCAGATATATATTTTATAAGTCCAAATACAATCTATGTATTTGAGGAGAGAGAGGAACGATGGTGGCAACTTCCTTAATTGCTTTCATTACTTATCTGTCATGTAGTAAATGTGTGTATGGTGGAATATGGTAGTTCAGATTAGTGGCCTCAGGATTAATTCTGACTCCCCTCCCCCTTTTTGTTTTTGAGGAAGAGTAGCCCTGAGCTAACTGCTGCCAATCCTCATCTTTTTACTGAGAAAGACTGGCCCTGAGCTAACATCCATGCCCACCTGCCTCTACTTTTTTATATATGGGACACCTACCACAGCATGGCTTTTGCCAAGTGGTGCCATGTCCGCACCTAGGATCCGAACTGGCGAACCCCGGGCTGCCGAGAAGTGGAACATGCGAACTCAACCGCTGAGCCACCGGGCGGCCCCTGATTCCTCCTCTTTTTAAGTAACAGTGTGTTACAGTGCTGAACTGTGACCCCCCAAAAAAGGTTTGTTGAAGTCCTAGCCCCTGGTACCTCAGAATGTGGCCTTATTTGGAGATAAGATCTTTACAGAGATAATCAAGTTAAAATGGGTTTATTAGGTTAGGCTCTAATCCCATATGACTGGTGTCCTTATATAAAGGTGAAATTTGAACACAGAGACTGACACATGTAGAAGGAAGACAATGTGAAGAGACAAAGAGAGAAGATGCCTACCCTACAAGGCAAGGAAAGAGGCCTGAACAGATCCTCCCATCACAGCCCTCAGAAGGAACTGACTCTGCTTGGCATCTTGATTTCAGACTTCTGGCCTCCAAAACTGTGAGACAATAAATTTCTGTTGCTTAAGCCATCCGGTTCATGGCATGCTGTTATGGCAGCCCTAGGTAACTAATACACAGCGCTTCCACCTTCGTTAGCAAACTCCTCCCCTACTCTACACGGTTTGAGAGTCTCTAGCCGGTGCAGGCGCACATCCCCTGCCTCATCAATTAGGAGGACCCAGACTAATAGTTCCTTCCTAGAACATCTCTATGAGAACCACCTATTCCCTGTGGGTTTTGGTGCTGCCAAGAGGATGTCCATACGGAGAAGGTAAGGAGGCCGGCTCAAAGGAGATGTGGAGACAAGAAAGGATGCATGATAGGGAGAGCAGAAGGATCCAAATTATGTCCGTTGAGCTGTTGCTTCTAACCAGGTGTGAGGACCTACACCTGGACTACTCAACAGTCAATTATTTTTGTTCCCTCACATTGATCTAGTCTGAGCTGGAATTCTAGTCCTTTAATCACAAAGGGCATAATGATTCTGGTTAACATTGTGCGTGTTTGACTAAGTCTCTTTCATTTCCCCATTTTCAGGAATACATGTATATATGTTCATTCATGCACATCAGTAACACTATTTTAGGAAGAGAAACGGAGTTTTGCTTGGTGTGAACTTATATACCTAGTCTGCATGGTCACATTTCAGAAGATACTATCAGAGATGAATGCTGGCGTCATTTCATGGCTGGATTTTGTTTCATTCACTCTTTCTCGGCTACTTATCCATGTAAGATGAACTCACTTTAAAGCTAATTAACACTATTGCTATATTTGCTGCACTTCTCAGTGAGGCAGATGCTGACTATGTGAGGTGCTGCTCCTAGCTAAGGTGTGTGCCCTGGAAGGGGTCACTTGAGACCAGTATGTAAAGTTGAATGGGATGGGCAGCACCTGTGCTAAGCCATATCTACGCTAATGTCATTGATCTAGGGCCCAGCCCAAACTCTGACCAGACCGGGACTTCGAGGTAGTTGGCCACCAAAATGGTATGTACATAGCATATAGCACGATGCTAAAATACCTAGCTGAGATACCAAGAGGCAACATCATGTTCCAAAGGATTTCCTAGACTGTGCAGGATTTACAAAGCTATTGACTAGAACCTGATGACAATTTTCCTCCTCATTTTTATTAGAGAGAGTTGGATTTTGAGAGAACTTTCCTTCAAAATGTTCTGCCTACTGCAGAAGTAGGAATAGGGGTGGCTATTTTTTGTGCCAAGCCAGGTGAAAACCAAATGACATATTTTTTAAGATGATTACTTTAGAGAGAGGAAAGGAGAAGGAGTGGCTGTACCCTCCCTATCTCAAGCCTAGAGACGGTATCTCAATAGGAAAACTCAGGGCGCTTGAGAAGTGTTTCTTATAGTTAGTAGACAAGGTCAACTGATGTTAGGCTCTGCCTAAAAAATGTAAAGCGTGGGAGATAGGCAGGATAGCTGTTGATGGATGAACCGAAAAAGTAGTGGCTGATTAGGGAGGCCTGCACTCCCAGTTTGTCAAGGGTAAATATGTGCGTGTGTGTGTGTGTGCGTGTGTTCGAGATGGCTGCTTGTGTTTAAGGGGCAAACAGACTTAAGCAACAGAACTAGAAGAACTAGAAACGCGACCAGATACACAGAGGCTGAGAAAGAAACAAATGAGGAGCCAGGGGAGGGAGCATCTTTCACTTCAAGGGTGAAGAATGGAAGAAGATAAAAAAGGATCCACAGGACAGAAGAGGTCAAACCATTTTCAGGCTCCAAGAAGTATAACACCAGCCCCTCCTCTCACTGCCTGTTTGCTGACCTTTATGGGGGCAGAAAACTCTGTTGCCAAGAATGGAGAAAATAAGTAAAATCTTAAGGTAGGACAAGAGGACGGAATAACCACTTGACTTTTCATCTTGACCATTCGCTTTTCTGTCTGTAGCAGGTCTGACCAAGGAGAGTGGGATATGCACTGTCTTTAAACAAGTTAAAAACTTTACTGTTACAACGGGATGGGGTATTTTAATAACCAACCAGAGAATTTTTTTATTACTTGAGTTATATCAGGAAAGAAGTGTTTATATCAGGAAAAGAACACTACATAAATATAAAGGGACAGTGGGAGATGAAAAAAGAAAGAAAAATTTAAACATAATTTTCCATCTTCTTAGAGTAAATTGTCTCTGGATCTAAAATAATACACTGCAGCCTCATATGTAGGTTTTATCCAAAAATCAGCAAGAAGAAGGGCGATGCCTAATAAACCCTGTTGAATTATTGTTGGTTCTTAATCAAATGATGTTATCACAATTCTAAGCTTAAAAATTTAAGTATACTTTTGGAACATATTTAAAATTTATGTTTTTGTTCCTCATTTTTCCTAATTATAGAAAATTATTCTTTTCAAAACAATTTTAGTATATTTGATGTCACATGATTTCTTAACATATGTTAATTACAAAGATTGTTGTAAAAAGTAACAGTTTCATTTTGCAGACTCAAGCATACTTTTAATACGTGTTCAAAACAGCTTTAGAAAATAAAACATAGCAAAGAAAATGGTGGGATTTTATTCAGTTGTGTTACTTAACTTTTTTGTGCTCAATGTCTGCGTGGTAAAATATGGATAATATTAACTACTTCATTAGCTTGCCTTAAGCAGTAAATGTGGTCAGACATTCAAAATATTTAGAATAATGACTGTCACACAAAAAAGTGTTGGAGAAATGTTAGCAACTATTATTGTCATTGTTTGCCTCATTATGCATCTGTACACATACTATAAAAATAAATGTTGTATTAATGAGTAGTTAGCGCTTAAGTGTTGATATAGTTCTACTAACAAAACTTTCATGAGCTGAAGAGGAAAATGATGATTCAATGACTAACAAATATTATTATGTTATACCTATTTAGGCAAAATAAATATTTCCTGTGTCCCTCATAAATTAAAACAAGAATTACAGAAACATTCCTTAACTCGATGAGAGTAGTCCAAATGAAAACACAAACAGGATGTGTAGATTAAGTACCACTAACAAAAACATTGTTTGCCTAGTTTGTTAAAATGGAATGTAATATAAGCACAGAGAATTAAATTACTTAGTATTATGCAAACAGAATTCTTTTAAAATTTGACAAAAATACTGGAACACATCCTTTAGGTTTTAATTAATTTTTTTACATCACCCTTAATTTCTTCCATGAAACCTCTTCCTTTTTGAGTTGTTCAAGAAGCCACAAAGAAAACTGAATAGTTAATACCTACCCTGATTTTTCTATACTTAAAAAATTTCTCTTTATACTTAGGAGCTTTTTAAAGGATTTTCCTTTCTTTCTTTCTTACTTTAAATAGCACCTATCTTTTCCTTTTTTTTTTTTAAGTACATGATTTTGATCACTTGTTTTCAAATAATACTAAGGTTTCAAAACATATAGTCCTTTAACCTGATTATAATAGCAATAATTTTGATGGCTTGTCTGCTTATTTAATTGTGCTTCAGTTTTCATTAACATTTCCTGTGACCTAATTTTTGCCATCCATGCAAATACTCAAGACCTAAAAAGCACTAATGTTCCATGACTAGGCATCTCCCTGCTGCAAGTGAAGAAAGAATTTAGGAATATCTGTTTTATTACTAATACTCGTGGAACACAGTGGCATAGAAACCAAGTCTCATTACCCTTCTCATATATTCTAGCTGTCTCCGTGGAGATCTTTCCTTTGTGAAACGACATAGAGGGTAACTTTTATGTCTAGTCTCTCTGTCATCAAAGAAGATACAACAATGACACATGCAATCTCAAAATCCTCAACCAGCCCTGTTCTGATTTACAGAAGTGGTAGGAGAAGATACACAGAGCATAGACTTTATCATTAACCAGGGCTGCGTCTAAAACCCTACGCAGTCAGTTCTTTATCTCATTGCATAACATGACATTCTCTAACTTATTTCACATATTTTAGAGGTGGACCAGATTGTTTCCTGGGCTCCTTTCCCCTGGGTCTGCCCCCATCTGGCTGATCTTGGCTCTTGAATCTTAACACTGATAATAAGAGTAGTTCAGAAAAGAAACCGAAGGAGAGATTTCTCTTCGATCGTAAGTAGACCTGGCCTCAGTCACCCTATCCACATGCTCCTTCTTTGAGACCTGGGCCTGTCTGCCCTATCCTTAAACTTTCGGAGGCAGGAGGCCTCCTACGTGAGCTGTCGCTCAGGGCCGGGCTTCCTACCCAGACTCACTGACAGATTGATAGGGAGAGGAGAGGGAGCAGAATCATAAAGCAATCTTAAAGGAAAACAAAAAGGATCTAAGAAAAAGTTCCGAGGGTGAAGAGTCTACTTTCTCTACCCGTTCAATGAAAACACACCAGGAAGTTTTGAAGAAAAATGCAATTGATCAGAGAGGGACCATTAAAGCATTCTTTTCTGTCATATTTTAGAAAAACGACTAATTTAGTACACTGCATCCGAATAGTGAAGAATGTCCACAGTTATAGAAATTGTAGATAGTATTGGAAAAAAATCAAATACTTCTCCCTGTGAATCTCTGAAGTTATTGTCCGTTCATATCCCTCCTCGTTTCTTTTGGAAATATCAGCCCTATTTATTGAGAAACCAATGCCTCCAGCCTTGGTCCGTCTGGTTTGGGTGGCACAGATTTTGCTGCTTTCGCCCTAGGTCGCCCTAATTTTGCTCATGACTGAGGCATGGCTAAACAGATGAACACATCACATGGCATGAAATAGCATGGCCCTATTTCAGGCTCTTTGCTAGCACTGCCCCAAAGGAGGTGTTTGTTTTCCCCTGATGTGATTATGTTGGGAACCTAAAATTTAGGAGCTTTTCACAGACATTTTGTGAAATAGTGCCTGAGAAAAAGGCCAACACAGACAGGGGAAATAAGAATCAGGAAATGAACCCCCAGGCCTGCCATGATGAAAATCAGGCCAAGATCTGGACTCAATTGTGTAATCCAATATATTCCTTTTCTTTAAAATTTTTTTAAAAAATATTTTCATCGAAGACGAGTTAAGTACTTTCTGCTACTAAACCAAACATCCTGACTAACATGATCACTTTGTATTTTTACCACTAGTTCCAATCAAATTCCAATGACATGTTGTTTAATTTTATAAGAGCTAAGGTCAAATTGGTTAATTAACCTTTGAAAACAGTGATACACAGTACATTTCATTCTCTTATATTAAATTCAATAAATGCTATTAGTAATATGAAATGTATTTTTAAATTATTTGAAAGATTTTGTCCTATTTATATTTGAGAGTAAGCAGCATAGTTTCATGTCTTGGGTTCTTAACATTTTCCTGACTTTTCCAACATGCTTCTGGTTTCCAGAATGTGATGTTCTTTTCCTACAGGTAATTACAGTTGAAATAATCCATGGGGTTATCAGAATTACAACCTTATTCGCTTGATATTATTCAAGTAGAAGTCACTTTATAGTGTTTTCTTCTTTTTTTTTTTTGATTTTGTAAAATAATGAATACCCTATGACTTTTTACGATTGAAAAAAACAAATTATTTTCAAATATTTTATAATTGGCAAAATAAAAAGAGACGTTTGCCAAACAAATTCTGCTTGAATTCATAAATGTGTGTGTTTTTGACAGAAACTTCATCCATATGTTTCTCATTCATTTACAATTAGCTGACAAAAATGTTGTTTTGCAAGAGTTTGATATCCATTATTTTTAAAAGTGTGCTTAAATAATTTCCTTTTATCTACAGAATGTTAGAAGGAAATCTATCTCAATCAGTATAAATTGATGTCGATTTTTTTATTCTATTTGTGATTCAGGTGGCATATTGCCAACAAATTAATCACAGTTTAAGAAAGATTTTTAAAATGGTAGACAGTTAAAATGATGGAGATGATGGTAGAAAAGAAGCAATCAAAGGAAGACTACAGAATATCAATTAGAGAGGGGAAAATGGATAAAATAAAAAGATAGCCAAATGATTCATCCCCAAGGCAATTTTCCTAAATAACTACATGCTGTAAAATTGTGAGTCCAAATCAGTTTCTCATTTTAAGATATGGGACATGCAGCCTTCCTAATTACACAATAGAGAGCATGCGCTAGAGTTCTGAGTAGATGCTCAGCCAACCCACAGCTGGTCCCTGATCTGTGACTTTCTTGTCTCCTGCCATTCCACTCTGTAATACACCCAGCCCCACAACTAGGCCCAAGTGAATTGGGTACCCAAGTAGCACCATCGTAAGACAAAATCTCACTTTGTGTTGAAAACTATTGAACACATATCCTGTCACTCCTTTTTTTGCCACTTTCTTTTCTACCATTTAGATGTGAAAATTCAGGAAAGACAATTGTCAAGTGATATATTCTATGAGGGTCAGAAATTAACAGCAAATGAACCTAATATCCTATTTGATGAGCGAGCATTTGCACCATTTGAAAAATAACATATTCTTAATAATTTCTCTCCGTTCCGAAAATAAATATCGTTATCACTAACACTTGACTTAACTGTGCCACCAGGCCAGCCCCTACTCTGGAGGTTCTTGATAAGGCTTTTCCTCCTTTCCCTGGAAAGCCAACTCTCTTAAACAAGTCCTCCTGGATCCCAGGTTCTGGAAAGTTACTGCTTGTCCATGAATCTACTTGCCCGCATCTGAAATGAGAATTCCTTAGGAGATGCCTACCTCATAATAATGGAACCCTACATCTTACCTTCAGCATTAAACAGTCAGGTTTCTTTGGTAATATATTTTCTGTCAAAAACAATATTCTTCTGCTCTATTTACTTCCAGTCAGTTCCTTATGCCAGAAACCATACCCATAGTTCTTTTCTTGATGTAAATCTCAAGACTAATCAATTTTCTTGTTCCCAACATCATGCATTTCTCTCAACTGAACAGTTTTTACTTAACATTAACTGATACAATATGTCGAAAGGCAACATTCTTAAATTCTCTTTTCCTTGGTTCCTTTATTCACTTGAGAGTTATAAACACCACAGGTTTCAGGGCCAGCCCCAGTGGCCTAGTAGTTAAATTTGGCATGCTCTGCTTCAGTGGCCAGGTTCAGTTCCCAGGCATGGACCTACACCACTCGTCTGTCAGCAGCCATGCTGTGGCAGTGGTTCACACACAAAAAGAGAAAGATTGGCAGTGGATTTTAGCTCAGGGTGAATCTTCTTCAGCAGAAAAAAAACAAAAAAACAAAAACAATACCACAAGTTTTAGTCTGTTCTCTCCTCCATGTAAGTTTGTCCAACTGATGACCATAAAGTGACTTTGTCATTCAAACTCTTTGTCACCCCATCCCTTACTGTTTGAGATCTAATGCTTCAAGGGGCGCAATTGCTGTATTGTCCCTATTTTTTTCCTTTATGCTCATAAACCTGCTAACTCATTTCTGAACTTATCTTTTTCTTATAATAATTTGTCAAGTGTAGTCAATAATAACCACACCCACTCATGCTTTCATTTTATCCTTCAACGTTTCCTGGTTTTATAGGCTTCCTCTCAAGTAACTGCATATTCTAGTATTACTAAATATTTTCTTACTGTATATTAGTGATTACCATCTTTCTAGCCTCCAATACCTGAGTCTTTGCCACTTTCCAAAATCTTTTCACTATTACCACATATTTTTGTTTTTGTTTTATGTTTTGTGTATTAGTCAGGGTAGGATAGACTACATTGCAATAACAAATACATTTTAACATCCCACTGGCTCACTGTACAAGTTGATTTCTTGCTCATGTCACAGTCCAATATGGGCATGAGGCTCTCAGCTTTATTCAGCACCTCTTCTCCAAGCAGAGACTCAGGAGCCAGGCTGCTTCCATTTTATAGTCATTTGGTACAAGTGGCTTCCAGAGTCACTATAGGATGGGAAAAAAGAATCAGAGAAGCAAATGAGTTAATTTTTTTTAAGGGCAATGCCTGAAAACATTTTCAACATCTCTCATACACCATTGGTCAGAACTTGGTCACATGACACCAACATATTCTCAGGGGAGCCTGGGAATTGTAGTCTTTCAGTGCCCAGAAAGAAGTGGAGAAAGAAGTGGATACATAGCACTATCTTTGCCCTATGACTGAGAATGTTTAATTTAAAAATACGTTCCTTCATCTGTCTTTAATTGACAGGTGAAGACTGAAAGAAGAAATTCTGCTCCACATAAATTTCTTTTATGCTGTCTGCTGCCCTATTACATTAATTTATTTCCACTTTGAAACAACTGCCACCAAAAAGTTCTCAGAGAATTTTTTCCCTTGAAAAAAATGTATCCAAAAATGTTATGAAAAATTCACCTGGGCCTAGGCAATCTGGAGTTGGAGAAAGATGCATTGCCAGAATGCATTCAACTACTCCCTCTGTTACTCTACCTACAGTCGCCTCTTCCTCTCTCCTTCCATCTCTTAAGAGCTAAAATCACAATGTTTCTGGCTTCAGGGATCACCATATGGGAAGTATCTAGTGCTTCAAAAGTCTTTTCATGACATGGCACATATGAAAATTTTTAATATTTTATGATACACTTAATCCTATTGTACTGCATTCCGTCCAGGTCATATCAGATTTATTTTTTTAAAACATGCTTTGGTATGCATTCTAGAGTGGACCTGAACTATTGACCATTCAGACACAAATGGTAAGGGGTAGAGAGGAGCAAGGAGTGTTCCCTGGTTTCTGTCTTAGATAACTGATATTTGATTTAAGCAGCAAAGAGGAAATTGAAAGTTATTGGTGGAACAAGCTCTGAACATTTATAACTTTAAAAATGAGTGAACTTACCAGCCTTGATAATATAAATAGGTATATGTGACCATATATATCTACCTATGTGTGCTTTATAAAATGTGGATATTGATACTTGGAGAAAAAAGTATCTTTTTATTTTATTTATTCATAATATTATATCCTTAATCCCAACTATTAATATGATCTTCCTCTCTCTTGATTGCAACCTTAAAGCTGAAAATTATAGTAGTTGCCACTAAACAGAAATAATTATTTATTTTTTTAATATTTTTTTTATTTTTTCTTGAGGAAGATTAGCCCTGAGCTAATATCTGCTGCCAATCCTCCTCTTTTTGATGAGGAAGACTGGCCCTGAGCTAACATCTATGTCCATCTTTCTCTACTTTATATGTGGGACGCCTATCACATCATGGCTTGCCAAGTGGTGCCATGTCCGCACCCGGGTGCCACTGGGCAGGACCCAGAAATAATTTTTTTAATAATTTGTACTACAAACTTTATTAGTTTCAATCGGGCTGAATGCAGAGCAGTAGATGAACAAAAAGGCCTTTAAGATATAAATAATTAAATAAAAATAAGTACACAATCAATTTGATATCACAATCCCTATTTCTGCATTTTAGACATCGATAGAGTGGGGACTTACTTAGAGGATAAAAGTTTACATTAAAATGAAATGATGGTATAGTCAAAAGAATAAAATTAAACTGCTGTGCGGAGGATTTAGATTTTGCTGTTTAATATTATTTTAGCTCAATGTTTTAAGAAAACAAGAAATAGAAAACTGTTCTTTTGAATTAATTTGTTTTAGCTTTCTTTCTCCATTCTTCCATTGTTAGCCTCTTATATTTTTCTATTATTATAAACACACTGCCACAACAGTTCTTTTCTAACTTGCAGTAAATTTGCTTCATATGAATTCAATCTTCTGAAATTAACCCTCTCCACAGATCTGATTATTCAATAAAATTTTATATTAAAAAAAATAGATTGCCTGGTAAAAAATTGATTTCAGGGGCCGTTTTAAAAATTGGTAGAGATTATACACTATACAGGCAATATCTTACTTTTAAGTGGAGTGTGCAAATCTGTGTGTGTGTATGTGTGTGTGTGTGTATATTTTAAGGGGGAAACTGTGTGATGAACATTTTATTTGCCCCCCTGAGGCTGGACTCTGACAAGAAGTACTAAAATGCATGCTTAGCCAAAAAGGGGACTATAAGAATTATTGATGAATAAAGAAATCAGAGCCAACCCTGTGGCTGAATGGTTAAGTTCGTGCACTCTGCTTTGGTGGTCCAGGGTTTTGCCAGTTTGGATCCTGGGCATGGACATGGCACCACTCATCAGGCCATGCTGAGGCAGCGTCCCACATAGCAAAACTAGAAGGACCTACAACTAGAATATACAACTACATATGGGGGGGGGGGGGAGCGGTGCTTTAGGGAGAAGAAGAAGAAAAGAAAACAGATTGGCAACAGATGTTAGCTTAGGTGTCAATCTTTAAAAAGAAAGAGAAGGAAGGAAGGAAGGAAAAAAGGAAAGAAAGAAAGAAAAGAAAGAAAGAAAAGAAAGAAAGAAAGAGAAGAAAGAAAGAAAGAAAGAAAGAAAGAAAGAAAAAGAAGGAAAGAAAGAGAAAGAAAGAAAGAGAAAGAAAGAAAGAAAAAGAAAGAAAGAAAGAAAGAAAAGAAATGAAGCCTTTTGATGAATCTAAATTATTGGTTATACAAACAGGACAGATAAGGTGGATCTAAAAAATAACGTACATTTAATTTTTTTAACTGACATATTATTCAAAAGTAAGAATAGAGAGTTTTTATTTATCTTAGAGGTTATTAGTAATGCATGTATTTTTAAAGTAACCTCTGAAAGAACGGATATAGAAGGTATAGCTTGCTAATCAGTAAATAAGAGATGCATGCTAGAATAAAACTCAATCTTATCAATAGACTGCCAGAGAGGAGATGAGTTAGTATTGGTAAAAAGCAAAGGAAATTAAGGTAAACAAAAACACACAAAATACACCTCTAATTATTAGAGAAATGTAAATCAAAATGACAATGAGATTGGGGGCAGGCCCCATGGCTGAGTAGTTAAAGTTCCATGCACTCAGCTTTGGCAGCCTGGGTTCACAGGTTCAGATCCTGGGTGTGGACCTACTCGACTCATCAGCCATGCTGTGGAGGCATCCAACATACAACATCAAGGATGTTAGCTCAGGGTGTATCTTCTTCACCAAAAAAAACCCCCAAAACCAAAAAGCTACAATGAGATATTGCCTCACACCTTCAGAATGGCTATTATTAAGTAATAGCTATAAATAACAAGTGTTATAGAGGATGCAGAGAAAAGGGAACCCTCATACGCTGTTTGTGGGAATGCAAAGTGGTGAAGCCACTGTGGAAAACAGCATGGGCATTCCTCAAAAAATTAAGAATAGAACTCCCATATGATTCAGCTATAACACTTCTGGGTATTTATCCAAAGCACGCAGAAACATTAATTCAAAAAGATATATGAACCCCTATGTTCATTGCAGCATTATTCACAATAGCCAAGACTTGGAAGCAACCTAGGTGCCCATCAACAGATGAATGAATAAAGAAATGTGGTATATATATTCAATGGAATACCACTCAGCCATAAAAAAGATGAAATCTTGCCATTTGTGACAACATGGATGGACCTTGAGGATATTACACTAAGCAAAATAAGTCAGATGGAGAAAGCCAAATACTATATGATTTCACTCATATGTGGAAGATAAAAAACAAGCAGACATAGGCACAGAGAACAAATTGGCAGTTACCAGAGGTGAAGTGGGGAGCAAGAAGGGTGAAAGTGGTAAAATAAAATTAAATTAAAAAATAATTTTTAAGTAAAAAACACACAAAGGCATAGCAAATAGATTCAAAATATATCTCTAAGCATAATAGAAGTAAGTGAATTAAACACACTACTGGGTAAAAAAAGGAAGTTATAGAATCCAGTCTATCATGTGATATCATTTATATAAAACTTCTGAATGCAGTAAAAATATTGTGTTTTTGTTGGATATGTATACTTGCAGTACGCTTATAAAAATACAAATGGGAAAGATATGCACTAAATTCAAACAGCAATTACTTCTAAGAAGGGAAGAAAGATAAATTATTTATAGTGCATTGTTTTATTTTATTTAATAATAAGTTAACTTTTGCTAATTCTGGGTAGTACATACGTGGATGTTTGTTAGATTTTCTCTATACTTTTCCTTGTCTTTGAAAATATTCACAATTAAAAAGGTTGACTACGTAAGTTAGACTATACTAAACTTAGCCAGATCTAATAGACACTCTTCTGTGTATATCACCTGAGAATCATAGTTTCTTCATTTGGGTTGCTCTGTCACTCCCTTAGCATAAGGTATTTGCCTACCTCTTCAAAGATGGCCTCCCAGAAGCAGAAAGGAGGAAAGATAAAATAGAGTAAGAAGCTGTCTTTTAAAGACATGACATTTCAATTTCACACACCATTTCTGTTTTTAAGCTATCAGCCAGGACTTAGTTATGTGATCATACCTATCTGCAAGAGAGGTTGGTAAACATAGTCTTAAGTTGGGTAAAGCTGTGTTCTGGTTAATACTTGGGGGTTCTGTTACTAAGAGGAAAAAGTGAAGCATGAAGATTGCCAGAAACATACTCTTCTATAGAATCATTAATGATACAGTATTTCTAAAAGTGTGGGCAGTAGACCCCTGATTGTTCAGAATCTGTTCTCAGTTGAGGAGAGTATAGTTTTATGCTGCTAGGGCAGTGTATTTTAGCAAAACAGCAGCTTCACAGGGAGACTTTATGCTTATATAAAGTTTAACCCCTATGAAACACACACACACACACACACACACAGAGTTTTATGGGTTTTTTTTTCTTCTTCTACCCAAAGCCCCCCCAGTACATAGTTGTGTATTCTACTTGTAGGTCCTTCTAGTTCTGCTATGTGGGATGCCACCACTGCATGGCTTGATGAGCAGTGCTAGGTCCGCAGCTAGGATTCGAACCACCAAAACCCTGAGCCACGGAAGCAGAGAGTGAACTTAACCACTTGGCTATGGGGCCAGCCCCTGGAGTTTTAGTTTTAATGGGAAAAATATAAGCAAGCAACCCTTGAAGGGCTGGAGGGTTGGGCACGATTACTTCTATCCAGATATTTCAAGAATTAAAACAAAAGAATCGTATTATTCCTGAGCACTAAGCTACATGAGAAAGAGCGGGCCTAGGGCAGGTGGCTTAAATTCTTCTTCTAAGCAAATCTCCTTTGTTTAAATCAAAGCAGTGCTCCTTAGTATAAATAGGCATCTGGAAGGAATTGAAGTAGAAAGACCAACTAATGTCATTAAGAGGAATGATATTGAAAGTGTCAAGATCAGATTATCCCAAACTACATTGTTAAACTGATAAACCATCCTCCAAAAATATCTCCTCTGGACAGTGCTACAGCTGTTACATTGTTGCCCTTGTTTAAAAACCTGTTCTTTGATCTTATGCGTGTGTGTGTGTGTGTGTGTGTGTGTGTGTGTGTGTGTGTGTGTGGTAGTGATAGCAGTTACTCTGATTTTAGGCGTCTGTATACGGGGAAAAAATTCTTATATTTTGCTCCTCTAATCCATACTTATAAAGAATAAGTTACAATTTTAAATTCTTTTGCAATCTTTAAATCCATAATTTGATGGTGAGATGTGACTATTTTCTGAAAGTTATACGTACCATACTAAAAATTTGTCGATATGTTTTTAAAATTTAATTCTTTAGAGGCATATTCTCTTTTCAAGAAAAATGTCAAAAGCAGAAAATCACAAAAGACACCAGAGAGCAACTGAAGTCTTTCAAAACAGCCAAGTTCTGCAATTTCTTGTTAAAGTTTTGTGAGGTGAAGTTGGCCTGACACAGATATTTTCCAGAGATGAGGATTTGGCAGACGATGCATGATGGCATTTTACTAATGAAAAAATAAACTGGTTCAAGTGATTGGAAAGTATGCAATATGTTTGTGTATTATTATCTGCTAATGATCGGAGTGGTATAATTGGAAGCTACAAATGACTTTCCCAACTTAAGGAGTAAAAGATTTTCTTCAATCGGATGTGTTACATCGTCGTCGCTACTGAGTATGGAGAGCTTTCTTTTACTTTAAAATATGAGCATTATAAGAATATGAAATTTAAAAAAAAAGTGGAAATGTCAAAGGCTGTTAAAGACTCTAAACATCAAGCTTTACATAATTACAATACATTTCTTTCTAAGTGTCCTGTGAACGGAAAGGAAAAGAAAAAATTATTTTGATTGCTTTTATTCAACGTGTTATGTGAGGTATAAGTTAAAGCTTCTATGAGTAATTCGTCAACACTGCAGAGTCCTTTACAGTCATTTGAATACAATTACGCAAAATTGTCAATTTTGGAAGATATGAATCTGAGAATGCAGAAAAAAACATTAAAATTATTTTGAGAAAAAACCATATCATGTGTTGTAAAACTGATAATAACTTCAGGCACATCTTAAATGTCCTAAAAATGCTAAGATGTTTCTATTTGCTAACAACAGCAGAACACATATAACAGATTCTCTTTCATTTCAGACAATTTTGATGGCATATATATGTATACCCTGAAAAAATACAGTTGATATTTTCATTCCCATTTGTTCTCAGAATTAGCTATGCCTGAATATATAAATATTATTTTGTTTTTAGATATCATCAATAACAGAGTCCTCCGTTTTTTTCCAGTGTATTGATACTGGCTCTACGAAGAATAAGAATTATCCTTAAACAATACGCTTATGAGTTCAAATAAATTACAAGACAACGAGTCTTAGTTAACCATGACGTTCCTTTCTAGAAAACACAAATCTTCATGGAGGGTGAATGGCTCAGCACTACTCTACAAACGTCTCCCAGTTTTAGGAGAAAAAAGACAAGTTCACTAAGTGTCCACCTCATTCCAGTCTTTCAAGCAACGACGGAGAAAACATGATCGTGGACTTAACTGGCCAGCCTACAAATCCGCAGGATTGAAAATGTACTGTAACTAAGAAACTCACAAAGCCAAGACTCAGAGAATCCAGGTTCAATGATTCTCCAAGTATTTTCAGAGACCTTATCGCCTAAGCAAATTAGACTGTTATGTAAAATACAAGGAAAACTTTTGGCCCTTCTTTCTGGAGCCCATTCAAAAGTCTGGGGGAGAGCGGTCTACACATTACCACAGTTATAAAGTTTCAGGTTTCCATCACAAAGTTAAGCAGAGCTAGGAGGATTAACTAACTTTATTTCTATTTCAGAATTAATATTCTCAGAATGCAGGTGTTCTAGATATATTGATTATGCCTGCTAAGAAGAAATGTAAAGAAAAACAAAACACATGGAAAAGTTACCAAAAACTCTGGCTCTAGGAATAAAAAATTAAAGAGGCTCATTTAGGGAGTAAATCATTGAAGATTAGGGCTCTAAGGGAGCAAAACAGTTTCCTATTGTGATATGAACACATGAGAATGTTCTAATATAATTTTTATTAATTCACCATCTTTCTGTCCTTTCACTCTCCTTCGGATTACTTTGTAAGTTTATCTGAAAAGAAAAAAAATTAAACATAAACCTGCCATAGCTTACCCTGGCGTGGTTACTATTTCCATGAGTTTTGATTTCCCAAATATGTAAATTCAAACCTAGTTTTCAAACTAATTTAACAGAGATGGCCTGATTGTGTTTCTGTAGCTGTTGAGTAGAGATTGTGTTTAAGTCTCATTTAAAATGAAACCCAAACTCTTAAATTTTTTGACCCTATTTTTAGTAATAAGCATACACAAAAACCTTCAGGAAGCCAAAAATAATTTGGCAATTATATTTCTGAGAAGCTATAGAAATATTAGTTTTGATGACAAGATTTAAGCTTTAATTTACCAAGTGGTTTTAGTGCCCATGTAAAGATATGTGACTTCTAAAATTTGCATTTAGGATTCCAAGATTAACTTCTTTCCCTTAAAATGTGGGACTATAACTGCTGCTGTAATATTAAAGTAATAAGAAAGGGAAAAAGTCAATGAATACAGCAACAAACAAATCAGCTCAATTTGGGGTGCAGAAAATGCTGTTTACCTTTGGCTTCATCATGAGAAACATTGTATTCAAGATCAAATTTTCAAAATTCTAATGGTTGAATAAAAGAAGAAATTGAATCTCACTGACTTCATGGAGCATATAAATATAAAATATATTAAAAAGATACACTAGGGGCTGGCCCCGTGGCCGAGTGGTTAAGTTCGCGCGCTCCGCTGCAGGCGGCCCAGTGTTTCGTTGGTTCGAATCCTGGGCGCGGACATGGCACTGCTCATCAAACCACGCTGAGGCAGCGTCCCACATACCACAACTAGAAGGACCCACAATGAAGAATATACAACTATGTACCAGGGGGCTTTGGGGAGAAAAAGGAAAAAATAAAATCTTTAAAAAAAAAAAAAAAAAAGATACACTAGATTCAGGTAATTCACATTCTACTAACTTATTATCATTAAATTCATGAATAAATGTTTATATAACTCCTCATCACAGTTAAAGTTTTTATACAAGAATATTTTATCCTTTTTAAATTTACCTCTTGAGTAAAATATTGATAATAAAAAATTTCCTGTTGGGGCCAGCCTGTTAGCATAGCAGTTAAGTTCACAAGCTCTGCTTTCTGGCCCAGGGTGAACCAGTTTGCATCCCAGGTGCAGACCTATGCGCCATTTATGGAGCCATGCTGTGGCAGGCATCCCACATATAAAACAGAGGAAGATGGGCACAGATATTAGTTCAGGGCCCATCTGCCTCAATAAAAAGAGGAGGCTTGGTGGTGGATGTTAGCTCAGGGCTAATCTTCCTCAATAATAAAGAAAAAAAACCCTGTATATTTATGTGTATTTTTGGTATCAGGGAAATAATGCAATATGCACTTCTAAAAGAATTTGGTGTCTGCATAAACTGTGTTCACAGAGAAATCTACATTTCCAGAGAATATTTGATGAGAATATGAAATGGCGAGCACAATAAACACAACCATAAGAGCAACTCTAAGAGATGACATAGTGATGTTTAGCCCAGTAGTAGAAGTCACCTAAAGGTGGGTCGAACCTGGGTGTGATCAGCATGTTCTAGGATGTAATCAACACTCAGCTTCAATCCTGTGAATGGCTGTTTTTTTGGATGCTACAAGGTCATATTATCTTGCTTTATCTTCTCTTGGATTTCTCTTTCTTTGTCTTCTTTATGAATGACTCTTCCTCTCAGTGGCATTTGGATGTTGAACTTCTGTATTCCTTTCCTGAGCCCAGTTTCACATTTCAGGTCTACCTGGTATTTAGACCCATCCAGTCAGCTCCCTACTACACAACTTCACTTTTGGAAAACAAACAATAATTCAAAATTGTAAAAATGAACAAGTTATCGAGAAACAGAATAATAGGGAAGCAAAACTTCTTAAGATATGGTGATAAAGAAATGCCTCTTTGAGATGGGCCATTTAATACAAGGGTCAAAGCTCATAAGTTACTCATATGGCTCCTGGTCATAGGAGGGTTACAAGGTGAGAAAGGAGCATGAGCAAAATCATTATGGTAGGAGAGTCCATGGTGCATCTGAGCCATCAGTGAATAAGGAAATTATTGAAAATGAAAAATTAGAGTGGAATTTAAAGGCTGCTTTTTCTCTGTAGCTTCTTGATTCTGCATAGGAAAGGAAGAGCACACAATCAGGCTCCTCAGCAAATGTTGCATCCTGATTTCATTTGGTAATAGCAAAATACAGAAAAAATAAAGCAATAATAGGGATCAGAATGGATCATTGCTAACCACCTTTTATTATGAGTATAAATTTTGTACTTTTAGAGTATGGCCCGAAAATCCATATAGAAGGTATCTTCCAGCAATCTAGCCCTCCTTAACGCCAAGCCAATTGATAACTAAGCTAGAACGATCACGAGAAACCTCAATAAAATCCCTGCTTCAAGTTCTCCTATAAGAATCCATGGTTGACCCAACACTTTATAGAAAATTATTTTTAAAAAACAGTGCAATCTTTAACGTTGGTTTGATGTGATAATGTATGGCCACTCCAAAGATTTCATTATTGTGGGACTCCCATACCCCTAGGAAGTGCCATATTCTAACAGATTTCATGCTAACCATTGAATATGGGTTCACAAATAAAAGTTCTTGGAGGGAAGAGGGACTTTAACTTACTATGAGTTGCCTGTCTGATGCACAGAAGAGAGCAAAACCACTAAGAATAAATTCCCATGGCAAACTTGTTTCCCTTTTTGACTATGGAAATGGGGTTGACTGTTATTTTCAATTTCATAAATATTCCCCATACTGGATCCCTTTGGTATTCCACCTATACTCTACAAAAGCAAATGAACCAAAAAAAAGAAAGAAACAGAAACTAAAGTGCTATTGGAGGAGTCAGCATAACTGAAGAAAATGTTTTTTTAATTTATTTTAGAGAGGGTTGTACTCATTTTAATACTCCTAAAGAGGAAAGGTTTGGAGTTAGTCTCACTTCAGAAAAACACTCCCATAGCTGAAATGTAGCCAAGTTTCTGGCGATCTGAATAAGATAGATACCACAGAAACACACTTTTCATTGTTGATGTGATTGATTACCATCTTTTAAAGCCTGGGAGATTTACAACCATTTACCGCTCTCAGCAGCCATCATAGCAGTTTGTGTGTGCAGAATTGTGAAGCACATTGTGGTCCTGGCATTATTCCGACTTGGATGTTGCTGTCTGGTGACTGTAACATTCTTTAAGAGCACTAGTTTGCATGGGTAATGTACAGTACAATATTTGAGTCTGAACTGATCAAAATAGCACCAATACACTTCCACCATTCAAGAAACCATCAGGTTCTCCATGACATACATGAGAAAAGATGAAAGTTCACTTTCTTTGAAAAATAAACACTTCCTATATAAATAAACATAGATGTTTACTGCAGTATAAATTGCTTGTGAAAAAGGTTTTACTTAAGAAGAAACAAAGGATTAACATTGTCAGATTAAATAGTTGCTACCGTATATATCTTTTTTCTTTTTATACATACCAAGAAATCTAGACTGAAATACTGAGCAATTTAAGTACTCTATGATATTTGGAGAGTTTCTTTTTCTGGTCAAATCTTTCTTAAAGCTTTCTTAGGGAGGGCATGAAAAGTACAAACCCACAAAAGAAGACAACAATAAAAAAGATAAATTAGACTTAATCAAAACTAAAGATTTCAGTCCTGTGTAATATGCTGTTACAGAATGAGAAGACAAGCCATAGACTGGGATAAAATATTTTCAATATTTGTCAAATATGTTTGACAAAGCACTTGCATCTGTAAAATATAAAGTCTTTAAAATTCAATGATAAGAAAACAAACTCAGTTTTTAAAAAATAGACCAAAAATTTTAAAAGACAATTCACAAAAGATGATATACAAGAGACAGACACTCGAAAAGATGCTCAACATCCTTACTCATCTGAGAAATGCAAATCAACACTTAAATGAGATAACAAGAAAAACCTAATAAGATGGCTAAAATATAAAAAATTGACAATACCAAGTATAAGGATACGAAACAATTGGATTTCTCATGCATTGCTGATGAGAACATAAAATAGTATAAGCACTTAGGGAAAAGCAGTATTACAGTTGCTTACGGTTAAACATGCACATATAGAAAACATGTGACCCAATCTGAGCTAATTTGAACCTCTTGGAGTTTTACATAAAAATTAGTTGCAAGAAGCTTGGTTGAAAGATGACTTTGTCCTGTAATGAGGAAGTAACAATGGAATCAGAATAATGAGGTAAATTGAGAACATTGTTTGGTGAATAAATTTGACAGAATTGCCTTTTGTTTACAAAATTACTTTATGTATTTTTATATAATTCTCTGGGCATACTTTTGCCAAAGACTAATGGGATTTATTTTATTTATTTGAATAACCAAAAGTAGTTCTATTCCCAAGTCTAAAACTAGCTTGTTTATGATCTGGGCTAAGTTGCTTTAACTCTTTGGGCAGGAGTTGGCTATTGTGTAAATAGAAATTATAACATCTTTCTTATCTTTCTCATAGAATGGTTGTAAAGATAAAATGACATAATAATATTTAATTGCTTTGAAACTTGTGAAACCCTGATTGGATATAAACTGTCATACCCAAACAACTATTAATTTTATCAATTTCACTTACATAATTATTTTGGATATTAAAAATCTAAAGTGATTAAACCTGATTTCTGCCATTTGCTATCATCAATCATTAGCTAATAGACATCATAATGGCTAAATAGTGCAATCTGTAGAAATAAAAGAGGAATAGATATTATTCATATGATTATAAAATGTTTTCTTTGACTTAATTTCAATTATCCTGAAAAATAATCCTGTGTAGAGTAAAATTGCAAAGGTTATTGAAAATTTGCTTTATTTAAGTCCTTTAGGACTTTTTTTGTTTAAATCCTGACATTTTTATTATATAAATACTCCCTTGGTTGCAAGAGGTAATAATCATCCTAATACTGGTTTCAAGTTCTGTAATATATTCCATATGAAAAAACAGGATGTGTCAAAACAAAATTAGAAATTTTTTGAAATCACGCGTCAATATTTATCCATATGATTCAGAGAAAAATTTGGCACCTTCGATAAAATTAGTGGGAGTGGATCACCTAATTACAGATATGCTGAACTAGACTTTGTAGTTAGCCAATTGTGTTAAATCATAATTAGTAAAAAGAGCAAGAGATTTGCTTTAATGTTTTAAGAAATCCAAAGACCCACAAATGTTAAAATAAGAAAACTGGAGATTAAACATGAAAATAGTTTTCAAATTATGACGATGAATTAGAAGTTGTGTTCAGTTTATACTCAATTGGAAACTCTTCAGCTGCTATTGGAGACTGGTTTTTGTGGGGTTTTTTTTTGCTTTTTGAGGAAGATTAGCCCTGAGCTAACTACTGCCAATCCTCCTCTTTTTGCTGAGGAAGACTGGCCCTGAGCTAACATCCATGCCCATCTTCCTCTGCTTTATACATGGGATGCCTACCACAGCATGGCTTTTGCCAAGCGGTGCCATGTCTGCACCAGGGATCTGAACCGGTGAACCCCGGGCTGCCAAAGCAGAACGTGCAAACTTAACCGCTGCGCCACCAGGCTGGCCCCTGGAGACTGATTTTGTAAAGCTTTCAGCTGAGGAGTTTTGAAAAACCCAGGGCCCGTTTACCACCTTCCTGTAAATTCAACACTAACATGTTAATGTTTGCGTTAATGGATATATGTAGCAAAAGAAATCTTCTCTAATTCCAAACACATATTACGTCTTGTAAGTAATTCTTTAAATTCCCATTTTTTTCCACACAACTATGTGTTGCAAAGACAGGAATAGTGTCCTATTCATCTTTGTATCACTATCCCTAGAAAAATTCAATAATTGTCATATTCTCAAGCAAAATATTTGAGTCAACAGCCATTCTGAGCTTGAAGGTTCATTTAGGAATTTTTGATATACATTATCTAATCTTATCCTCATACAAACACCCCAAAATATTTATTACTTCTGCTAGTTCATTTATGATGTCAGGTAAACATCTTTATTACAATCTACTCCAAGTTAAACTTTAATAATGGGTTTAATGTCTATATTTGAAAAATAGGTACAATTGGCCCTGTGGAAAATATTTTTAAATGAGTCTGAGGATAACTATGAGAAATTATTATAGTTAGTAAAGAAAAATCATGACAAAGATCAAATGATAAAAGATTATGTGAAAGGTAAAGAAACAAAAATGTTGATTTTAAGAAATAAGACAGTGATCCTGATTTAGGAACAAAAACAGGAGAAAGAAGTAATAATCTGAAATAACTGAAAAATTTTTTCTGGGATGAAAAATTACAAATTGATAAAAATATGCATATAATATCAATAGGAATATAACTCAATTTAAAGGATTTACTGTGTTCTATGCAAATGGCTATAAAACATACCCTTCTCTGAAATAATTCTTTGATACAAATGAAATACAAAGAAAGTGTAAAATCACCCTATAAAAATCTACAAAGGAAAAATCAATTTTGTCCAAAGGAACAATATTAGTATTAGTAGCAGCTATCTCCCTTCCAACATTAAATTTAAGAAGATATGTAACAATCATTAAAGGATTTTCAGAAGAGTTTTATACATGACTCTGCTAGAAAAATTCTATGTATTCACTGAATAGTTCCCTCTTTCTGTATGCCAACTATGTTTCCCAAACTCTCTTACAGTTAGATTGGGGCCATATGACTGAACTCTGGCCAGTGGGACGTAGAAGAAACTTACATGAGGCAATTCTGGCTCATAAAAACCTCCCGTAGAATTGATCATCTCCTCCTGTTTCTGCAGCAAACCAGGAATCTGTTGTATGACTTAGCTACTGATTGCAAGAGACTCAGAATCCCTGAATCACCACTAGAAGAAAAACAACCAGACCTGCATTGTGCTGTGATGTTACTGAGAGCAAGCTTGCTGTTACTTTCCCATTGCTGCTGTAACAGATTGCCGTACATTTGGTAGCTTAAAAAGACACAAATTATCTAACAGTTTCGGAAGTCAGAAGTCTAAATGGTTCTCATGGACTAATATCAAGATGTTGATCCATCTGCATGCTTTCTGAAGACTTTAGGGGACCATCCATTCCTTGTCTTTTCCAACTTCTAGAGGCTTCCCACATTCCTTAGCTACAGCCACATCACTCCAACAGCTGTCTCGAGTGTCACATCTCCTTCTTGACTCTGACCCTCCTGCCTCCCTCTTAATAAGAACTCTCATGATTTTATTGGTCCTACTCAGATAGTCCAGAATAGTCTCCCCATCTCAAGAGTCTTAACTTAATCATATCTGTAAATTCCCTTTTGCCATGGTAACATATTCAACAGATTTTGACGGTTAGGACGTGGATATCTTGGGGACCATTATTCTGCCTACCAAACTTGAATTTGGACAATCACTAAAATTTCGTGGCATATTTGCTACTGCAGCACAGCCTAGCCTATTGAGACTAATAAACAAAACAAGATTTTCTCTGGCGAAATGTTAACATGAAAACCTCCACAGACATGCAAAGTCTCAAATATGTCAGGTGTATTCCTTCTCTGTAGAAAAAACTATTGAAATTTACTCTTTTATTTGAGAAACAAAGCAAAACTTCCAACTCCAGACTGTACTCATGGTTTAAATGGACTTTTGTTATCAGGTATGGACTGAGATTGAAGAACTGGTGTGCTGTGCCTCAGCCAATCACTCTTCTGCTTTTGTTTCATTCTCCAAACCAGGAATGTACTTGTTAGGGTACATCCTTCTGTTCATAGTTTACTTTGAATTTCTTGTTTTGACAGCTATTAAAAAACAAACAAAGCTGGTGCTTTTCTGTACCCATAATTGGTAAACCTGGTTCAGCCTTTCACAGAGTTGAGAGATTCTTCTTGAAGAATTTCTAAATTAAAAAAAACAATTTTCCCCACAGAATTACGTGAAGTAACATAACGACTACCTCCTTGGTCAAAGAACCTGAGTGAGAACACTTTGCATGTTTAAGTCCTATGGCAAATCTCTCGTTTTGTTGGGTTCTTGGCAGCTACCTTGTATCCTTTTATTATTATCTTTCCACATATTTTCTTCTGTTATCATATAAATCAGAGTAGATTGAGCACTTTAGCAAACAATTCAAGTTCTTACTGGCTTCACACAATGTAATTTTTTGCCTGTTCATGTCATGCTCCATAGCAGGCTGGCACACTGGGAGGATGTATTCATCAGCTCAGGTTGCCATAACAAGTGCCATAGATTGGATGCCTTAAACACAGAAATTTATTTTTTCCAAGTTCTGGAGCTTAGAAGTCCAAGATCAAGGTCCCGACTGATTCAGTTTCTGGTGGGAGCTTTCTTCTTGGCTTGCAGATGGCCACATTTTTGCTCACATGGAGGATAGAGAGCGATCTCTCCTTCTTCTTGTAAGACAACCAATCCTACGGGATTAGGGCCTGTAGTATAAGTACCTAGACCTTAAGCTTTTTTTATTGTAAAGTAAGTGCCTGACATTACGATTTTGATAGCTGAGGCATCCGTTTCATAGACATCCATCTCAAGAAACATACCACCATCCTTATGACACAGCTAGTAGTAAAACAACTAGATAAGAAAACAAGCTGCCCCATCCATGAAGTTCCCCTTTCAGAAAGACCAGGGTAACCTATATAACTGACTGCTGGAGTGACCCCACTTTTCCTTCCCCACACCCTACTTCCCACTCTTATGGTTTAAGTTCCCCACCGAGGAGTGAACCCATGAAACCCTCAGCACCCCACCCTTGAACCCCAAGAAAGGCAGCCTTCCAGGTCTGCCCTCACCCTCTCTCTCTATAGTGACCTCACCGTGTGGCCCTCAGGCATGCTGTGTACCTTCTGGGATCGGTGAGTAATAAATCTTGTTCTTCAAAACTCCCTGATGGCTTTCTGCTTAGGTATGTCTTACAATCATAAGAAACACAAAGTCAGGTCCAGCCACAACACTGGTTCCGGTGGGGAAATATCTGTGGGGGTTCATCACAAGTAGTACAGGCCTAGGTGAGTGCCTCAGGCATTCCTAGCTGATAGCACCACTATCAATAGGCTGAGGCCAACAGAACAGAACCCCACCCTTAGGACTTCACTGAACCTTAATTACCTCCTAAAAGTCCTAGCTCCCAATGCAGTCACATTGGGAGTTAGAACTTCAACATATGAATTTGGGGGTACAATTCATGACCTAGAGTCCCATCCCTGCCCCCCAAAATTAATGTGCTTCTCACATGCAAAAAAACATCCATTCTACCCTAAGAGCCCCAAAGTTCTAACTCATTGCAGCATCAACCTTAAAGCTCAAAGTCTCATCTAAACATCATCCAAATCAGATGTGGGTGAGATTCAAGGTATGATTCATCCTGAGGCAGAATTTGTCTCTTGCTGTGCATCTGTGAAACCAGACAGGCTATGTGCTTCCAAAATACAATGATGGGGTAGGCATAGGTTAGACATTCCCATTACAAAAGGGAAAAATTAGAAAGAAGAAAAGGGTAACAGTTCCCAAGCAAGTCTAGAGCCTAGCAATACAAATTCCGTTAGATTTTAAGACTCAAGAATAACCCTCTTTGGCTCGATGCTTGCTCTCTAGACCCACTGAGATGGTGGTCCTGCTTTCAGAGACTACTGGGGCAGTGGTACCAAAACTTAGCTCTGCCCTATAGGGGCCCTAACCCCACAGTTCTGTCTGGCAGCCCAGCCTCCAAGGGTCTGCAGGGTGGTCCAACCCCTAAGACCTCTGGCTTGTTGAAACTGAAGTGATAGCCCTACTCTGAAACCAAGTAGGCAGCTTGATGATCTCCCTATCACCGTTGGGGTCACTCTTCCTTTTCCTTGAAGAATAGCATACATTCACAGCCAAATAACTCTTTGGTCCAGTTCTATAGGATCTAAGAAGTCCAACAGCCTTCCTTCATTTCACTCATTTTTTCTGCCCCCTTTGGTCCCAGACAGCAGTGATTCTGCTGCTTTCATCCCATCTCTATTCCTGGCTTTTACTGAAATAGCTGATTAAGTCTATAAGTCACATGATCTTTTTATCGAATGGTTTGTGCAGCCACACCCTTAGCATTCTCTTCCAAACAAGCTTTCTCATTTTTTGAATACAGATAGATTGAGAATTTTCCCAGTCTCCAAGTTCTGCTTCCTTTTTGCTTAACAATTTCTTCTTCAATTCTCATCTTTCCTCATGCATTTTACTAGAAGTAGTAAGGAGGACTCAAGCTACACTTTCGGCACTTTGCTTAGAAATATCCTCTGATAAACATCCAATTTTATTGCTTGTAAGTTCTATCTTCCACAAACACTAGAACACAATTCAGCCAAGTTCTCTGCTAATTTATAACAAGTATCACCTTTTCTCCAATTCTAATAACCTGTTCCTCATTTTCATCTGAGGCCTCACAAACGTTCTGTTCACAGCAATCCAGGCTTTCTCTGGCATGCACCTCAAAATTCTTCCAGCATCTAAATATTATCCAGTTCCCAAGTCATTTCCACATTTTTAGGCATTTGTTACAGCAGCACCCCACTTATTGGTACTAAAATCAGTATTAGTGACCTCAGGCTGCCATAACAAGTACCATAGACTGTGCAATGGGCCGAATGTTCGTGTCCTCCCCAAATTCCTATGTTGAAATTCTAACCTCCTACATATTGATATTAGGAGGTGGTGTGTTTGGGAAGTACTTAGGTCATGAAGATGGAGCCCTTATGAATGGGATTAGTGTCCAAACCCCAGAGAGTTCTTCCACCCTCCTTCTGCCTTGTAAGGATATAGGAAGACTGCAACCCAGAAGACATCCCTCCCCAGAAGCAGATGGACCATGCTGGCACTCTGATCAAGACAGAGTAGTACTGGCATAAGGACAGACAGGTAGATTAATGGAGTCTAATTGAGATTCCAGATATAAACCCTTACATTTACACTCAATTGATCATAAACAAGAATGCAAAGACAATTCATTAGGGGAAAGAATAGTTGTTTCAACAAATAACGCTGAAACAATTAGATATCCACAAGCAAAAGGATGAAATTAGAAAGCTTTCCTATGCCATACACAATTAACTCAAAATGGATCATCTCTAAACGTAAAAGCTAAAACTATAAAATTCTTAGAAGAAAACATAAGCTTAAATCTTCAAGATCAAGGGGTAGGCAAAGACTTCTTAGAAATGACACTAAGAGCACAAGAACAAAAGAAAAAAATAATAATTCGGACTTCACTAAAATTAAAATCTTTCATGTTGCAAAAGAATAGCATCAATAAAATGAAGACAAGCCACAGAATGGGATAAATATTTGCAAATCACATATTTAACCCAGAATGTATAAAGAAAACATAAACTCACTTCCCAACTCATTCTATGTAGCCAATATTACCCTGATATCAAAACCAGACAAAGACAGAAGAAAACTATAGTCAATAACTCTTATGAATATAGATAGATGCAAAAATCCTCAAAAAAATACTAGGAAACTGAATCCCACCGCACATAAAAAGCATTATACACCATGACCAAGTGAGATGGCTTAAGTAAAAAAGATGAAAAAAAATAAGTGTTAGTAAGAATGTGAAGAAATTGGAACAATCATACATTGCTACATTGGGAAAGGTAGAATGGTGCAGTCACTTTAAGAAACAGTTTGGCAGTTTTTCAAATTGTTAAACTTAGAGGTATCATATAATCCAGCAATTCCACTCATAGGTATATACCCAAGAGAAATAAAAATATATGTCCATGCAACAAATTGTGTACTAATGCACGTGGCAGCACTATTCATAATAATCAAAAAGTGGAAATAACCCAAATGCTCATCAACTGAGGAATGGATAAACAAAATGTAGTATGCCCATATGACAGATATGATTCAGCAATAAGAAAGAATATGCTACAACATGGATGAACCTTGAAAATGTTAGGCCAAGTGAAAGAAGCCAGTCATGAAAGACCACATGTTGCATGATTCCATTTATATGACATGTTCAGAATACGCAACTTTATAGAGAGAGAAATCGTATTAATGGTCTCCTAGGATTCAGGGCAGAGGGTGAGAGGTAAATGGCAAGTGACTACTAATAGGTAAAGTGGTTATTTTTTGAGTAATAAGAATTTTTTAAAATTACATTTTATATATTCATGTAAAAAGAGAGCTTCAGGGTGGAATAAGTCTGAGAATAGCTTACTCTCCTACTGGGTAATAATGTGGTAATCTTCACGATTAAAAGGGGCTTGTTCCACTGTTCAGGAAAACCCAGTCACAGGAGACTAAGGATTCCAACTCCTCCTTGTGTGTTAGTAGCTCAGTGAAAGTATTTGGTCAGTATCATGTAATTTTATTTTGACTGCATCACTTTCTTTTATGAAATTTTAGGGTTTTTTTCTATTTTAGAAGAAATAAATACTATAAACATGAGAGAAAATTGGGGATTTAAAGAGAGGTTAAAAAAAAGAAATTCACTTCACTTTTAGAGATAACCGTGATGGATGCTTTGTTCTACTTCCTGTCATTTTTAAGTGTATATGTAACTTTTAATTTTATAATATATGATATATATATAAAGATATATATTAACCTTAAAATTTGCAAAAGTTTCCATCCTGGTTAAGTAATGTCTTCTCACTGTAAAAAAGTCTGAAAATAAAGCATGAAGAAGGACATAAAAATTAATCCCTGAATTCTACTCTCCAGAGATCAAACACTATAAACGGTCTACTGGAGATACAAAGTGTGGCTGCATGCAGGCATTTGCCTATTTGAAGTCCCTCCAGGAGAGCTTCCCTCTTTACTCATTTCCCCTTATTCTTCTCTGAAGATTTTCCTCCCAGTCAACATTCCAGTAGATGCTGATTCCTTCAGGAAGATTCTACTGCCTCTTCAACCTTCCTCCTTCTTTGTGAACTTGTCACTGTTTCAGTGCGCTGCGCTGTATGCTTCCTTTTCAATTGCTTCTGTCTGAGAACCCTTTGCCTTGGCCTCATTTTCTCCTTTGATATCATAATATTCCTGAACTTCTGGTATTTTCTTCTTATTTGTTTTTTCTGCTTACTTGGTTTTCCCATCTCTTCAACTTCTCTCCCAACCAGGCTCTTCCTGCCAACACAAGTCTTTGACTTGAGAAGTCAAAGTTATCACTTTGGCTTCTACTGGAGTCAACTGCAAGACTGTCATTTTGGCTGTTCTGTAAGAGTCAGGGTTTGGTGCCAGGTCAGTCATTATGAGGGCACTGAGAGCTGTTTCTTTGCTTTAAAGGTGTTTCTACATGTTTAAATATATTTAACTATGGTTAAAAGAGAAAAGTTACTTCATGACATTTGATTTTAACTTAAGTACAAGCAGAATTTATAATTCATCATGGATAAAATTTGCTCTTGCTAGATCTTGTGATTCTATGTAAAAGTGCATTTCAAACTCTCATTACATTCTAAATTGACATTATCAACTTAAGGAACACAACTTTTTATGCATTTTTGAGTATTCCTGCAGAGTGCCAGTACAAATTGTCCAGGAGGTATTTCTACGGTTATTAATATGTTATCAAAGATTGTTTAACTTAATCAAGTTGGGACATCAAAATTTCCATGTCATTTACAAAGAACACCAATTTCTCCCCAAAAATATTAATATTAAATTAGCATATAATATAATATAGTATATTAAATAAAAACATCACATCATATTAGATCTCAAAGTAAAATACATTATATGTATGTATAATGTATTTTATATATTTTTTACTTTATCTTTTATCATATATATATACTCATATATATGATGTTTTTATCTTTTATATATGTATGATACTTATATATATATGAGAAAAGATAAACTGAGGCACATTAAAATATTGAAGAGTTTATTTGAGCATATATTGATTTGAATCAGGCAGTGATAAACCAAAGGTAGCTAGGAGCACTCTACCAATGACAGGAACTGGGGGTAAGGTTTTAATAGAGAAGAAGCTGAAGCTAAGCAAGGAAATTATTTGAGTGGCTATAGCTTAAGTGGTTGTCTTATTTGGGAAAGCGTATTTGGCCATTTGTGGTTGAATTTTCTAAGTTTCCTTTTCCTAGATGTGAGTGGATTGACTCTGGTTTAAGTTTTGGTTTGCTTATACAAGCTACCAAGACATCACAGCCACCTCTGTCTAATCACCTCCTTGCTTAATTACTTTAACATATATATAATTATATAGAGATAAATTTAAATTTATATATAAAACCTTAAGTTACAGCATTAATCACAGATAATTATATCTTTCCACAACTGTTATAAAACCATCAATGAAAGCTTTGCCCAGTAAAATGGATTGGAAATCACCTCTAAGATATATTCACCTTTGCATTAGAAATTCTTGCTACAGCTCATTTATCCATAGAGCAAAACTTTTATGCTTTGTTGCATACAAACATAGTAAAATTTTTTTATTTATATTGGGCCTCATCATAAAGACAAAGAATTCGTACTTACCATCTCATTTACTTCTCTCAATCATCCTGTGAGGCAGGAATGGAACATCATATTTTTATTCTTTACCTAAGGAAACAGTTTCACAGTAGTTCAATGATTTATCCAAAACCATCCAGTTAAATGTTGGTGGGTTGAGAACGAGAGAGGATAGCTGGACTGTCTTCTCTGAGAGCTCTATCATGCCCTTCTTCAGTTTTGGTGCACTTCACAGGAAACCTCATTTTTTAAGGAGCCGTTTCCCTCTATCTTCCCAGTGGGATTGACAATGAGAGGCTGGAACCAGTGATTGGAATGCTAGAGGAAGGAGAAACCAGAATATTTCCCCTTCTGTCTGCTCCTGTGGTGTCTCTGGTTGTAGTTGATTCCTCTGTGGCTCCAACTCCTGACCACAGCCCATCCCTCAGGATTCCAGCAGCTATGAGGCAGCCATGACTTCTGGACTCTGGTAACACCACCTGTTCTCATTGCCCTTCCAGTTGTAAGGTGATAACAGCTTCCTGCTGTCGCTAATTTCTGGATGGCCTCACTCTCAGCTCGACTAACCATTTCCTCTTATCAGTTAACCTAATGTGGTTTGATTTTTCTTCCTACCTCCTAACTAACTCTTGAGAGAGAGCAACAATGATTCCTCCTGTAAAAGTATTAATCCCAAACTGATTTTTCTGTTTTATGTAATAATATTCTTCTATCCTTTGCTCAAAATGCCAAATAGCTTTATTTTATTGTTCATTATGTTTTATTGATATAAACTGTATGTGCTTAATGCTCTTGTATTTGAGTTCCTAAAGTGTTTTCCATTGTATCTCTTTGATTAACTTAAGATAGTTAATGAAATAATTTAAAAAATGGCCAGTGTAGTGATTAAGATCAAGGTGTTCCTTGTTCTGTATTTCAAAAGTTGTATGACCTTGAGCTCCTTTATCTCTGAGCCTGAGTTTAATAGAGATAATAATTCACAGGACTTAGGATTTTTGAGAGGAATGAGTGAGGTAATATGTAGGAAGGACAGAGTGTATTGCCTGCTTCATAAGCACCAATAAAAACTAGCCATTTTTAAGGTAATATTTAAGAATTCAGAGTAAAGCTAAGATTATTGTGGTTGATATAACTGTAGATTTAAAACTATTTAGCTCGGATTGTGAGAATTTCTAAATCACTTATGTGTGCATATATATGTATAGTGTATGTATAGCTGTATATAATATATACACACATACCATTGTATAATGAAATTTAAATATACTTTTCTAAGATCTTTATATTTTACACTTCAGGAACTTAAGAAAAAAAAATACCAGTCTAGAATTTTAATGCTTTAAAAAGATACATTTCTTGATTATAACAAAATTAACTTCAAAGTGTTAGCAAAGAAGTATTTTGCAAATGCAAAATGTATTCCTGAAGAATATTTTTAAAAGCCAGTAAAAGATTTACTATCTTGAATCTACGTAAGGGAATGCTAAGGTCTTCAGATATGCAGAAAACTCTTTGGGAAAGATACTTATTTTTATGGAACTAGTTCTGGAGGTGAGCCAAATTATTGCATGATGGTCCTGATTTTAATTTATTTATCTGTTCCAGTATTGCGTTCTTAAGGATGCTTTTACAATCACCTGCAGATGGTTCTTAAAAAAACAAACAAAAATACTGAAGATGGTACCTGAAGAAGGATACTGTTTGTCTAAGGCTGGAGAGAAAAAAAAAGGTCCCAAAGTCAAAAGGAGTTAGAGGCTTCGGAGCAAGTTTACAGATAGAACTGGACAGAAAGAAATTCTATTCTTCTTTGTCAAACACAAAAGAAAGTAAAAGTGGTGAAGATGAGGATCTCCGTAACTAGGAAAATTCATAGTAGTTTCAGGAACTCTTATAAAAAGCAAATTTCAAGTTCTGAATGACAAAAACTTAGCAGTCAACTGGGACCCTAAATTAATAAGAGATTCATTTACTCCAGCCACAGCTGACTTCCATATTGTAGAAGCATACTTTTCTGACTCATTCCAAGTATGCATATTCTAAAAGCCAGATTTCAAAATTTAGCCAAAATGGAACCCGAAAAACATTATGTAAAGCACTCCCTGTTTCAATTCCCTCAAAAATCCCTAGGCTCCGTATCAGTAAAGGCTGCATATGTGGGACAAGGTTTTGAATATATATAAAACACAAGCATTCACTGTAACAAGAGTCATCTTGATTTGTCTCTTTGTAAAGTACCCACCACACTTATTCAGAGCTGTAACAGGGCTGTGTAAACCATCCAACAGACTCCAAGGGTAGGAGTTTTTGTGTGGAATTCAAGATGTTAATATTTCCTTTCTAACCAAATTAACTCCACATGTTTTCTGCTGCAACTAATCTCTTTCCTGTGGAATTAGGCATGGTCTGACTCATTCTTTATTTTTCGAACATGACAATTCACTCCAGAGTAGCCCTCATTTCACATAGCCTCAGGCTCCCCGCCATTGCTGCACCCCCAGCATCCTTGCTGGTCTTTGTAGCAAAGATGTGGAATTATGGAAGAAAATCCTAACACTGCTAGTGGACAAGCTAAGGATCCTTGACCAATCATCTCATAAATGGCAGGCTTTAGATGGCATGTGTCTGGGACAAATAATTTCTTAGATGTTTACAGAACTTTAAGATGGATAAAATGCTCCCAAACATATCTGAAAATAATAGCAAGAATAAGATTTATATTAACTGATAATATCCTAATTATCAGATTTTTATTCCTATTGCCGTATTGCTAACCCTGACAAAGATAAGGTGGATAATCCAACCCCACTTTGAACATAAGAAGACAGTCACACAGCTAATAAGCAATAGAACAGAGATTCAAACCCAACTCTCCTGGTTCTAAAGCCAATGGCTTTGAAATGCAGCATCTCCATCATTTGCTTCCCAAAGTGGCCCATGCAAAGGCAGAGGAGAGATCACTGTGACTCCCTAGATCTGGGAACCAAAGCTCAGAGAGGTGAAATGACTATTAAGGCCTCAAAGCTGGAAGGCAGAGTCTGAAGCACAACCCAGCTCTAAGGATGCCCAGTTCTGTGCTTGTTTTCCTCCATCACTCACTTCATAGAGGATTTAGCTAAAGGCCCATCTGACAGAGTCTGCTTAGGTAGAGAGGAAGGATAAGTGGAAGAGGGAGAGAAAGGAGACAGGGAAGAGCTGAAGCATGAGTACTTGAAGAGCAGAATCCATATGCTATTTGTTTTTGTACCCAAAACACTTAGCATGGTGAACTTGAACATACTGATGGTAGGTATTTAATAACATGTTATAAATAAATAAATAAATGAAGTAAATAAAAATAATATAAGAACTATTGGTGTTTTTGTTTGCTTGTTTGCGTACTAAAGATCTTACTACCTAATTATAAAGATTTTCTGACTGGGTATCTGGACAGCTCGGTTTAGTTCTCTCCCACCTCTCATCTCAGCTGTTATTCTAGAAAAGTTTTTCACCTCTCTGAGCTTGATTTCTCTCATGTACATAATAAAAGGGGTCCATTAATTAAGTTTTAGAACGTTTTCAAACTAGAGTGCACCATCTGTAGGTAACCTGTTCTTCGGAGGACTTTCCAGTGTAGGATAATGATCTGATCATAAAATTTTTGACCATATGAGGATATCAGTTATACTATATGTGTGATCTCAAAGGTTTTCAGTATCCTGGTGGAAGATAGCAATAAAGCATTCCAGGTCCTTGATATTTTCTGAGTAGCGAGTTATTTTTCATTCATTCTTTCTTTCAGCAAGCAATTATTAAAGGACCTCTATGTGAAAGTTCTGGATTAGCAAGAAGTTCAAAACAATAATAACTGGTGTTCTAATAGAGTTGCATGCAAGGTGCCGGAAAGAGAAAAAGAAATGCTTCATGGTACTTCTTAGGAAATTGAGAAAGTTAACATTTGAACTTGAAAGGAGAGTAGGAGTTCACTGAGCAGCAAGGGAAAAGAGCTGCCCCAGCCAAGGAAGCAACATGACGTGATGTCTTTGGGGGATACCAGCCCTTTCAGCACAGCTAATGCAGAGAGGATCAAGAGAGTAGAAGCAGATGAAGCTGAGCAAGTAGGCAGGGCCCACAGCCTAAAGAGCCCTGTATGCAGATCTAAGTTTTTCTGTTATCTTGTGGGTTATAAGCAATCACTAAAAACATTTTGAAGGAGAGTGACTTGATTATATTTACATTTTGAAAAATCAATATGGCAGCCAGTGGAGGGGGCAAGAGAGGTGACTGGATGGAAGAGCCCAACTGTTGCAATGGACAATGGAAGGGGCACAAAAGACCTGAAATGAGACAGCCACTTTAGGGATGGAGGGCTACATGAGACTGTGCCGCATTCAACACAATTCCAGTTTCTTGTCTGTTGCCATATCAAAGAATAACTCAGTATGTTTTATATTGAAATAAAGTTTCTGACAGAAAATCAAAGGTGAGAAAAGTCAAAATGTGAGTAAATAACAGCTAATACAAATACACCCATGCTTTGAGAAAATACTGCTAGTGTGTCGTCTTGATGATAGGAAGTATATGGTCGGAGATGTGTTAAGCTAGAATGAACTGTAATAGAACTCTGTATTGGCAAGGTACAGATTCACTGGAAATATACTTCTCTAAAAGTAGACTTGCACAGTTCCTTATTTGTTGGTTCTTTATGTTACCACTTGATTTGCTTGACTTGGAAGAAAACAAATAAGTATTGAACATATATTATCATTACAGACTTTTTTTTTTTGTAAAGATTTTATTTTTTCCTTTTTCTCCCCAAAGCCCCCCGGTACATAGTTGTGTATTCTTCGTTGTGGGTTCTTCTAGTTGTGGCATGTGGGACGCTGCCTCAGCGTGGTCTGATGAGCAGTGCCATGTCCGCGCCCAGGATTCGAACTAACAAAACACTGGGCCGCCTGCAGCGGAGCGCGCGAACTTATCCACTCGGC
This sequence comes from Equus quagga, assembly GCF_021613505.1. Taxonomy (NCBI): domain Eukaryota; kingdom Metazoa; phylum Chordata; class Mammalia; order Perissodactyla; family Equidae; genus Equus; species Equus quagga. The sequence continues at coordinate 24,982,286 of NC_060287.1, forward strand.
CACGGGGCCAGCCCCTCATTACAGATTTTTTTAATGTAAATGTTTCCAGTTAAATTTATCAAATTATTAGATAGATTTTTCTCAAAACATAAATTCAAAAATGAATGTATTTTTACTCCAAATTCAAAATTTGTTGTTTTCTAATTTGTGCTTGAACCATCACCCACTGGAGCACGCTCTCTCTCTCTCTCTCTCTTTCTTTTTCTCACTCTCCATCAGGACCAAGGTTTGTATCTTATTCCTTTTCTGCCCATGTTTCAGAATCTCCAAAACATGTACATAATCATAAATCTAGGGCCTGCCTTATCCCTGATTTACCTTGCCTCCAAAACCCATAGTGGTTATTCCAGAAACTGCCATTAGCATCCCAAAAGATTCATTGCAATTTCTCTTTTATAACTTATGATCATTCATATCTCTGCTCTGGATCAAAACAGTGATATGTGATAAATAATCTAATAATTAAAAAGGAAAATATAATTTCATCAGAAATATAAGAAAAAATAATGCAAAGTGAGAGAAAAGGCAGGGAAATAAGATATAGTCATGCTTCACTTAATGACAGGATGCATTCTGAGAAATGTGTCCTTAGGTGATTTCATCATTGTGCAAACATCACAGAGTGTACTTACACAAACCTAAATGTTATAGCCTGTTACACACCTGGGCTATATGGTATAGCCTATTGCTCCTAGGCTACAAACCTGTACAGCATGCTACTATACTGAATATTGTAGGCAATTGTAACACAATGGTAAGTATTTGTGTATGTAAACATACCCAAATATAGAAAAGGTACAGAAAAAATATGGTATAAAAGTTAAAAAATGGGGCAAACCCAGTGGTGCAGGGGTTAAGTTCGCACATTCCACTTTGGCGGCCTGGGGTTTGCCGGTTCAGATCCCAGGTGTGGACCTGTGCACTGCTTATCAAGCCATATTGTGGCAGCCATCCCACATACAAAGTAGAGGAAGATGGGCACAGATATTAGCTCAGAGCCAATCTTCCTCAGCAAAAAGAGGAGGATTGGTGGCAGACGTTAGCTCAGGGCTAGTCTTCCTCAAAAAATAAAAAAAGATAAAAAATGGTACAGTTGTATAGGGTATCTACCATGAATGAAACTTGCAGGACTGGAAGTTGCTCTGGGTGAATCAGCGAGTGAATGTGAAGGCCTGGGTCATTTCTGTGCACTATAGTAGACTTTTTAAACACTATGCACTTAAGCTACACTAAATTCATTTAAAAAAATATTTTTCTTTGTTCAGTAATAAATTTACCTTAGCTTACCACAAATTTTCCAGTTTATAAACTTTATAACTTTTTAAAAGCTTTTTGGCACTATTGTAATAACACTTAGCTGAAAACACAAACACATTGTACAGCTGTACAAAATATTTTCTTTCTTTATGTCCTTATTCTGTAAGTTTTTTTCTATTTTTAAGATTTTTTTTTCTTTTTTAAAGTTTTTTGTTAAAAACTAAGAAAGAAACACACACTTTAGCTGTGGCCTACACAGGGTCAGGACCATTAACATCACTGTCTTCACCTCCACACCTTGTCCCACTGGAAGGTCTTCAGGGGCAATAACACACAAGGAGCTGTCATCTCCTATGATAACAGTGCCTTCTTCTGGAACATCTCCTGAAGGACCTGCCTGAGGCTCTTCTTGAGGAGGTGCCACTCTTTTCAGAAATATGTCCATGATGGTTTGCTTGGTTTGTTTCTTTTTTTTTTTTTTTTGTCACAGATTTTCTCATAAGCTGATAACACACAGGAAACATTCCTCCTATTAACGAAAACCTTTTGGTGTTTGGGTCCACATTTTCAAACTTTTTAAGGATCTTGTTGAGGTCTGCAAAACTTCTGCTAAATATTCCACTGTGAACTTTTGTGAAGGTTCTTCTCTTTCTTATCCCGCAGTTTTCTTTTCTCTTGCCTCTTCTTCAGCTATGTGTTCCTATTCCAGTTTCAAAAACTCCTCAGTAGTCAATTCCTCAGGAACCACCTCTATAAGCTCCTCAATGTCATCCTCATCTACACTCAGGTTAATGTTGTTTGTCATCTCAACCATAATCTCATTATTTTGTGCATTATCCTCATCCTTGGCAAATCATTTGAAGTCATGGATGAACCTCTTGAGTATCTTCTTCCAGATGCCACTCATCCAGTCCTTGATGACATCACCTCAAGCAAAGCTCTTGATGCAGTCATAGATGTTTTAATCCTTCCAGGATTGCATCAGTGTCTTCTCAGGTGTCTGGAGGGAGACACTCCACTTTGATATTGAGATGAAGATCACCAATAAAAGGCGGACATCTGGAAGCATTATCAACAATAAGCAAAACTTGAAAGGTATGTTATTCTCCAAACAGTACTTCTCCATTTCACTGAGATAGCAATTCAGGAGGGTATCTTGGAAGAGGAGCTGTGTCATCTATGTCTTCTTATTGCTCCTGTAGTACATGGTAGTGTATGCTGATTGATATGCCTGAAGATCCTAAGGTTCTCAATGTGCCAGATCAAAAAGGAGTTTAATTTATAGCCTGCAACATTTCCCCCAAGCAAGACTGTTTCCCTGTCCTTAAAAGCCTTGAAACTTGGCATTGACTTGGCCTCCTTATGAATGAAAGTCCTTTTAGGCATTCATTTCCAGAATAGCAAGGTTTCATCCACATTGAATATTTGCTCTAGAAAGCAATTTTCCTCCACAAAAGCATTACCTAGAGTTTCCAAAAATTCTTCAGCTGCCTTCACATCAGCACTCACAGACTCATGACTCAGTTTCACATTATATAATAAATAACGGATTTTGAATTGTTTAAACCACCCAGAGCCAGCAATAAATTCAACATTGTAGTGGTATCTAGCCTTTTCTTTCAATGTTACAAACAAATTTTTTGCTTTGGCTGTGATTGTCATGGTGCTTAAAGGGAAATGCTTCTGTGTCTAGTCTTCAATCCAGATCATTAGAATTTTCTCCATGTCTGAAATAGGCTGTTCTCGAATTTTTGTTAGTCTCATTGACTTCAACGAAGTAGATCTTTTAACAACTTCCATCACTTTGCTCTTGTTCTTCAAGATTACAGCTGTGATAGAATGGGACATGCCTACCTGGAAAGCAGTAACCATCACTGATTTTCCACCTTAATAGTCCTCACTCACTTTTAATTTAGCTTCCAGGTCAATCACTCAATATGGCCTCTTATTCTCAATATTAGCAGTGTATTTCATATGTTTAGGGGTCATGCAGAACAAAACAACATGAGATTAAATCAAGCACAAGAGAAAATTATGCAATCAAGGGATGCAATAAACACGAGACATATGAGGTTGCATAACACAGTGTACTGTTTTAAAATAAACTGTTTTTTATAAGTAGAAGGAGTACACTCTAAAAGAGCAATAAAAAGTGTACTATAGTAAATACACAAACCAGTAACTTAGTCATTTATTATCATTATCAAGTATTATGTACTGTACATAATTGTATGTGCTATACTTTTTTATGACAGACAACATAGTAGGTTTGTTTACACCAGTATCACCATAAACATGTGATTAATGCATTGTGCTTCAATGTTATGACAACTACCGTATCACCAGGTGATAGGAAGCTGTCAGCTCTATTACAGTCTATGGGACTACCATCACATATGCAATCTGTTGTTGACTGAAACATTGTTATGTGGCACATGACTATACAAGAGATGACTATACCTATGAAGTAGTTATTTGTGTCAGAAAAAAATACACCATTCCAGTTCTCTATTTTTCCCACAATGTGAAAATTTCTGTAAATATGTGTTTTGACATGTTTAGTTCAACTATATATAATGGATGTAGAAGAAAAAAGGAATAGTTTTCTAAATACAAATTGGCAATTATGATTTCCCTAAATAGTGAGTAAATTGGAAAGAAAAGTTTGAATGCTAAAGAGTCCTGAGCTATATAATTAACATTTTATAAAATTTCTCATATTCTAAAATATTTCCAGTTTTAAAAAATTTTAGGCAGAACATTATTTTAAACATTATATTATACTTTTAAAAGGTATTTTATTGGAGTTATTTCAGCATTATGGCAGAAAGAGCTGTTCCCTTAACCTCTCCCTCCTAAGATACAACCAAAGAACATGCATTAACCAAAAAAGGATACCCACCCTGCACAATAGGACACTTGACAGATCCACACAGCCTTACATCTAAAGGTGGGGGAACTGGATCCCTGGGAAGTAGTAGAAGGAGGTGAGCAGATCTCTTCCCCCTCCCCAGCAGCAGCAATCTAGGTCATGGGTCCACATGCAGTGGCCCATCTGGAAAATGACTAAGAGGAAGTGGGAGAACAGACAGTCCTCCATGTGAATGCTTTCACTCTTGGAGTTGCATCCCAGCCTGCAGGAACACTCCATACCAAGGCAGTTAAGCAACCCCGTGGGCAACCCCACCAAGCCCAACTGCCTAGGTGGGCTGCCAGTGAGTGCAGAGCAGACTCATCCATGCAAAAGAAAGTGCCCCCACTTCTCTCCTGCCTGGAGCACCAGCTCAGCCTGTCAGCCAGGGAAGTGGATCTGCTCCAGAGCACCTGTGCCTTGGTATGTGATCCACCAAGTGGCAGTGGCCAGCAAACGCAGATGAACCCTATAGGAACAACTTCCAGCAGGTGAGAACAACTTCCAGCAGATACCACAGGTTCAGAAAACACAACTGCCTCCCCCCTGTGATGGGAGGTGGAATCTGTGACCAGATACTACCACTATGTGCCAGCAAATGTCCACTTCATCAAACAGCACGAAGAAATACATTAAAACTCCAGAACAGAAGGAAAAGTCTCCAAACAAGTCTCCAGAAACCAATCCTGAAGTCACAGAAATTTACAATCTAAATGAGAGAGAATTCAAAATAGTCATCATAAAGAAACTCAGCAAGTTACAAGAAAACTCAGAAAGACAGTTCAATGAACTCAGGAATAAAATTAATGAGCAGAAGGAATTCTTTATAAAACAGATTGAAATCCTAAAACAACAAACAAACAGAAATGATAGAGATGAAGAACATAATGACTTAGATAGAAACCAATCTAGAAACCTTAAAAAACAGAGTTGACATTATGGAGGACAGAATTAGTAATGTAGAGGACACAAATATAGAAATACATCAAATGGAAGAGGTGAGAGAACTAAGACTTAAAAAAAAAATGAAGAAATTCTCCAAGAAATATCCAACTCAATTAGGAAATGCAACATAAGGATTGTAGATATTCCAGATGGAGAAGGGCGGGTATAGGAGCAGAGAGCTTGTTCAAAGAATAACAGGTGAGAACTTCTCAAACCTGATGAAAGAACTGAAATTACAAGTAAAGGAAGCCAATAGAACTCCTAATTATATCAATGCAAAAATACCTTCTCCATGGCATATATTAGTAAAACTGGCAAAAGTCAATGACAAAGAAAAAATATTAAGGGCAGCAAGGCAGAAGAGAATAACCTACAAAGGAATCTCTCTCAGACTTTCAGTAGACTTTTCAGTAGAAACTTCGCAGGCTAGGAAAGAGTGGAAAGATATTTTCAAAATATTAAAAACAGAAACTTTCAGCTAAGAACACTTTATCCAGCAAAACTATCCTTCAGATATTTCAGAAAAATAAGAAGTTTCTCAGATAAACAAAAGCTGAGGGAGTTCATCATCACAAGACAGCTCTCTCCAGCTACAAGAAATGATCAAGAATGTCCTCACACCTGAAACAAAAAGGTAAAGGTTTACAAAGCATTGAGCAACGAGATAGACAAAATCAGAAAATTGCAGCTCTCAATCAGAATAAGTTAGCAAACACTTAATTATAACATTAAAGATAAAGGGAAGGAAAGCATCAAAAATAACTGGAAATATTTCATTTTAATCACAAGCTTACAACACAAAACAGAATAATTTGTGACAACAATAACTTAGACAGGAAAAAAGAAAGAGATGGAACTTGCTTAGGCTAATGGAGATAAGATGCTATCAGAAAAAGGACCATCTCATCTATGAGATGTTTTATACAAAACTCATGGTAAGCCAAACAAAAAATCAGAACAGAGACACAAATCATAAATAAAGAGTAAACTGAGAAAACCATCATAGAAAAACACCAACATGAAATGACAATCAGAAATACATGGGAAGGGAAATAAGCGAAATATAGAACTGGAAAACAGGAGATAAAATCGTAGTATTAAGCCCTCATATATCAATAATCACTCTAAATGTAAATGGATTGAATTCTCCAATCAAAAGACACAGAGTGCTGGATAGATTAAAAAACAAGAACCAACAATATGCTGCTTCCAGGAAACACAGCTCAACTCTAAAGACAAACACAAGCTCAGGGTAAAGTAATGGAAGACGATACTCCAAGCAAATGGCAAGCAAAAGAATGCAGGTGTTGCCATACTTATATCAGACAAGGCTGACTTCAAGATAAAAAAAGGCAATGAGTGACAAAGAGGGTCAGTATATAACAAGAAAAGGGACATTCTACCAAGAGGACATAACACTTCTGAATATATATGCACCTATAACAGGAGCACCAAAGTAGATAAAGCAAACATTAACAGACCTAAAGGGAGAAATTAACAGCCACACAGTGATAGTTCCAGACCTCAATACCCCACTTAGATCAATGGATAGATCATCCAGACAGAAAGTCAGCAAAGAAATAGTGAAAGTACATGAAAAACTAGAACAGATGGACTTAATATATAGAGACAATTCCATCCAAAAACAGCAGAATACACAATCTTCTCAAGTGCACGTGGAACATTCTCAAAGATAGACCCTATTTTGGGAAACAAGGCAAGCATCAATAAATTTAAGAAGATTGAAATCATTTCAAGCATCTTTTCTGACCACAATGCTATGAAACTAGAAATCAACTACTAGAGAAAAGCTGGGTAAATCATAAATATGGGGAGACTAAACAACATGCTACTGAACAACCATTCAAGGAAATGGTATGTGACAAGGAAATTGGAGTTTTGCTTTGGCACATATTTCCCTTTCCTCTTCCTGCTCCCCCAAGAGAATGTAGTATATTGCAGGATGAGATTGTTTCTTCTTGCTATGTTTTCTAGCTCTAGAGAGATTTCGAATATGGAGTGTCCCTCAGAGGAACAGAAATACTATCAATTCACAAGGTCTTGCTTTTGAAGACGGAAATCCATAGGCAGGACTTCATCACATTGTAACTCTAGCAGAATGGGGCAGGTTGTAGCCCACAACTTGCTCGAATTCCAGGAGAAAACAACAGTCTTGGTTCTGTGATCACTGGATAAATGGTTTCTGTGGGACATGATCTCAAATGAGACATGGCAGCCATAGCCCATTTGTGTTGTGTTCCATGGTACCCAGAGGTGTGAACATTTGGTCCAGGGAAATCTTCATAAAGAGGGAAATACAGCCCTGGGGAGCACATGAGTACAACCAGATGTACGTTGCAAACCATAAGCATTAATTGAGAAAACTTCAAGTACACCCACAAACAATAGGGCTTAGATATGGTTGTCATGCTAACAACAGCTAAATGAATGCTCTTCCTGGACAATGTGAAATTCGTAACTAATCTTTTTTCTCATTTCTTCTTTGGCTTCCAGAAAGCTTAGATCTAAAGCTGTAGACCTAATTTTAGTACCTATGTAGAAAATTATGACATGCTTATCCCTCCAGAAACTTTTCCTGATATGTTCTTTGTACTTCCAACTCTATTTTCTATGGTCCTGAATTATTTTTTTTCTATTTTCTAAATTGTTTGCAATCTAATGAATTGTTTCAATCTCTTTTTAGAATTAAAACAAAGGTATTCAAACATATCTCAATCATTAATGAAATAAATACACGATAATAAAATTCTATTACTTCCTCACTGTTCTGCTTCTGTAGAATGACTCAGAGAGGTTAAACTAATAAGACTTGGTCAAATTAGCAATATTTTTGTAGCAATAAAAACCAACACTCTATGTCTCGTTAGTTTATCTTAAATATAGAGAGGAATATCCTAAAGTTGCAAAGTCCAATAGTGACTAAGACTCTACAAAATGGAAAGCAAGGATATAACTGGCTTCTATTCTCTTCCTTGATTACTCCAATCAGCCTTCCACAGTGATTGCTTCTAGGGAGACTCAGCCTTGACCTCTCCCATACAGAAATGACCAGACTGAGGATACAGAGATTGCAATATAATACAATATTTTTATTATATACTACTATATGATATTATATGTATTTACTATAATATATTCAATATAATGTATTTAACATACATGTAATGTAATACATATTTTAAAATACATTCTTAATAGAAAGGTAGAATTCGGTTTCTTCCTCATAAATGTCCCTGCCTTGTGTCCTTTGGACTTCTTGATTTCCTGGCCCCGTTTCTCATCTTACTCCAAATCTACTGTAAATAAACATGATGGAGGAGATACTTATTATTCATAAGGGTATTTTTTAGTTAACTATGCCTTCATGACATAAACCAAAATATCTCACCACCAAGAATAGCAAAGTTGCTGTCCAGAGCCAGAGAACTGATATTGAATCACCTGAGATAATGTTGTCTGACCAAGGATGAGAACTAGAACTCCCCCTGCACCCTTGAGCCAGCTTAGAGGCAGTGGTGCCAGGCAAGAGCTGGTTCTGGTGTTACACATGTATCTGTTTGAACATCAACTCTGCCGCTTCCTCAGTATGGAAACTTGAACAATTCCTTAACCTCTTGAAGCTTCATATCTTCATCTCTAAATGAATATAATCTTTTTTAGGGTATATAGTACATGCTCAATTAAATGCTTCCTTAAAAGAAGCTCCAAATACCTAAAAACTATGTTTTTGAAATGACACACTTAGAATTATATTATCATTCATTGAAAAAAATAATTTTTGTGTGCAAGCACGATACCAGCTGCCTGAGATGTAGAACTGAAAAGCATATCTCTGGCCTCATATGGCAAAAGCTAACAGACATGGGCCTATAAATAACTGATTACAGTACTTTTCATTATATGTCCTAAGGTATCTTAGAGGCCAGGGGTAGATATTGGTGGTATTATAAACATTTTGCAGTCAGGACGTATGACAGTTAATTTCATGTGTCAACTTGACTGGCCACAGGGTATCCGGATTAGATGTTATTTCTGGGTGTGCCTGTGAGGATGTTTCCAGAAGAGATTAGCATTTGAATGGGTGAACTCATTAAAGTAGTTGGCTCTTGCCAATGTGGGTGGGCATCATCTAATCCATTGGGAGCCTGAATATAACAAAAAGTGGAGAAAGGAGGAATCCACTTCCTTTCTTTCCTGCCTCACTGATTGAGCTGCAATATTTTATCTTCTGCCCTGGGACTAGGACTCATACCAATTAGCTCCCCTGGTTCTCAAGCCTTTGGACTCAAACTGAATTAGGCTCAGCTTTCCTGGGTCTTCAGCTTGCACAAGGAAGGTCATGGAACTTCTCAGCCTCCATAGTTGCATCAGCCAATTCCTCACAACACATCTCCCCTTGGCTTTGTTTTTCTGGAGAACCTTGACTAGTACAGGAGGGTAGGACAACTTAAATCTTACGTCACTGCCAAGAATCCCTTCCACAAGGTAGTAAGTAGGATACCCAAGGGTCAAAACAGAACAGGAATAAAAGTATCATTTTGTTGGTTGCTGTATTCTCAAACTAATAGCCCTGGTTGAAAGATAAATTGAAGCTCCTGGCTCAGGCTTTAAGTCTGAAAGGAACCTCCTAAACACCTCCCTCACAAGAGCTCCCTATTTTAAATATTGAGATCAGCGGGCCCTGGTGTACCCGCATGAGAAAGAAAGATATCCCTAGAGTTCATGTACCCACCCAGACACATGAGAGTCAGAGAAAGGCTACCAAAATTAAGAGGAATCCCTGACTTTGCTTCCCAATTATGCAGCAAAATAAAAAAAGAGAAAAGACAATGAAAAATCTGGGAGCCTGGACTCCTCACTTTGAATCACTCAGTGATTGCACACACAGTGGTCAGGACCATTAATAATTGTGTAAGCAGATTCTCTGGATCTGAATGGTCAAACTAATCTCTTTCCTTGGGTGGGAGGTGGGGGGTAGAGAGAGAGGGCTGCTAATGAATTGTGAGCATATGCAGACCATTGTTAACCTGCTAAAACAGAAACCATTTTAAGAGGCAAAGCATTTATTTGGGATCAAGGAATTGCACTTCAGGGAGCACAGATTCAAGCAGAAACCCAAATGGTGTCCAAATTACAGGAGAGGGACTCAGGGTTTTTATGGGGAAAAAGGAGGATGAGGGAAGTTGTATTAAAGAAGAGTTCATTGGTGCTAAGTGAGGTAAGGCTAGGTTTGTACTTCATTGATTGACTTGAGATTCTATCATCAGACAAAAGGCTAGACTCTTACTTCGTTGATTGGTTAGTGATCCGGTCATCAGCAAAGTCCAGTTCCATAAGTCCTTACAGACAGGATATTCTTGTCCTTACCGACTTCTTGAAATGTTGGAGGTTTGGTGCAGTTTGTAAGATTAAAAATAACAAGACACGCAAGGCAATTCCTCCAAAATGGCTGCTCTGGTTCTATTTTAATATGGCTCCACTCATGTCATCTTTCACAATATGCATAGGAAAAATGGCTAAAAGTCTTTCGTCTAAGAGGATACAATGCTAGCATAATTAATTATCTTCCTGCATTATTGTCTTGAAATTTTAAAGCATTATCAGGAAGATATCTATAAAACTCTAAATATTTTATTTGAGTTCCATTACATGAGAATACCTCATTCTTAAAATGAATAACTACTAAAACTAGACTCCACATTTATTATAGTCCAGTGCAGGCTAATCTAGGAAAGTTCTAGATGGTATCAGGAGCAGTGGGGGAACTGATAAAACTAATCTTTACTATCACAAAGATTAGTCATTCCAATATAGCTGGAATATTTTCCAGTAATGTTATTGATAAGAAATTGTGAAAAGCACTAAGTTTTAGTGTTGGACATTGTGGGGAAAAAAAATGAAAAGAGACCTCATCAAATGCTTTGCTGAAATGAAGGCAAAACACGTCTGTAACATTATACTCTCAAAATAGGAAATGATATCAGTTCCATATAGTTTGGAGGACAAGATGGTGAGGAGAAGCAGAAGGATCAGCTGCAAAGGAACAGCAGGGAACTAGGTAACTAAGGATTTGGGGGTAGGGGTGGGGATGGGGAAAGTAGGGTCAGAATCCTGAAAAGAGACCAGAAAAACATGAATAAACTCTGACCAATGAACTCACTCCTTCAGCAGGTGGGGAAACTTTCCCCATTCAGAAGACTTCAAAGCTGCTTCAGAGCATTCGTGCCAGTTGCCCAGTAAGGACTCAGTTGACATAATTCCCTTCTACCAACAGATCCTCTTGGCCCTGCCTGACCTCCATGGCTTATTCTGTTTTCCAGCTGCAGACAACCCAGTGATGACAAGTGCTTATCATGTAGTTATCTCCCTTGCTTCTACCTCTTTCGGCTTATCTACTAACACCACCGGCAATCCTCTTCTCCTGGTAATGAAAGCTGCCTTTAGGCCAGGCCTTGATTGAGCCTCGCTTGTGTGGTTGGGTACAATGATCCAGAGTGTGCTATGTGCACTGAACCAATGACCAATATATAATGTTGTGTCTCCAAGTACTAGACTACATGAATCCAACATTCAAGAAGTACGTATAGGGTTGGCCCACTAGCCAGATTTGCTAGTGACTCGTTTGTAGATTTTGTACTTTTCCATCTCCATAATTGTAGGCTCTGCTATACTGCAGGTCCTAGCTCTCTATGGTTAAGCACAGAGATACCAGGAGAAAGAGAGAGTACCACTGAATCACCTGTCCACTCTTATGCTGCAGACCAGCAAGCAAAGGATCCAAGAGGAACTCCTGTACTGACTAAAATATTCAGTCATGATTACCATGAATATTTAGATTTGTTACTACATAATGGGAGCGTTATTCTAGACATCTCATGATTCAGCAAGACAGGTAGTTAAATAGATGGAAATAAATAACGTTATGACATTGAGACTATATTATACAGATGATACATTTTATATTGATTAAAATTATTTTGTTGGATCCTACCTGAGCATAATAGAGGAAAGGGAAGTTGCATTGACACTAAAAAAATTGTAGACTTCAGATATTTTTTCAAATTAACAGAAATTAATTCCTATGAAACTCTTTTTTTTTAAAGATTTTATTTTTCCTTCTTCTCCCCAAGGCCCCCTGGTACATGGTTGTATATTTTTAGTTGTGGATCCTTCTAATTGTGGCATGTGGCATGCTGCCTCAGCGTGGTTTGATGAGTGGTGCTAGGTCCATGCCCAGGATCTGAACTGGCAAAACCCTGGGCCGCCAGAGCAGAATGCACCACCTTAACCACTCAGCCATGGGGCCAGCACCCTATGAAACTCTTTAAGAAAAAAAGACTGTGATAATGTGAATAGATGGGAGTCATGATTTTAACGACATATTTCAATTTTGAGCAGAATCTATTTTCTTCCCAATGAGGTAGATAAGGAGATTATAACTCACATCATCCCCATCTCCTTCCTCTCTACCCCTCATTTTTGTTGGTTGTACTCATATAGACACTATCATACTAACATTTAAATTTTGCCAAGGGACAGTGTATTCTGTAATCATAATTAAGTCATCAGTTCACCAGCTAAATTTCATCACCTGCTACGTTTGTTAGTGTATCTGTTGACTTTTTCAGAAGAGATCCTTGGTTCATTACTTTCTAAGTTATTTCAGGTTCTTGGTAGCAGGTGCAGTGAAGCAGAATTTGCTACCACAAAGTGTATCTCTTTGGCTTGATTATTTTTAAGAACAAAGGACTCAGAAAGAAACTTTGAACTTCCCCCTAACTGCCTAAAGGTATTTAATATAGAAGGCCTGTTGCAAGAAGGAGCTAATAGCATAAACAACTATAGTATAATATAAACTACATGTGGTAGACAGGAAGGAATCCAGAAAGGCCCATTTGATGAAAGTCTTCCCCATGTCTCATTGTCTCTACAAGTTATGGCAAATATTTACCAAACATTTGCTTTTCCATTTCCATGTGAATTGCCTACCTCCCCTTTGAAGTCCCAAACCACTACCCCTGAAATCCTCTTTCGTCCTTAGCTGAAGATGGTATTTAAGATGGTGGCTTCAGCCATTTTAGTGAGTTAGTTTTCCTGGTTTTCTCCCCTGTACATTTGTGATTAAACTTGCTTGATTTGCTCCTGTTATCCTGTCTCATATCTATTTAACTCATAGATCAACCAGAAGAACCTAGAAGGTTACAGGAAGATTTTTTCCTCCCCTAGATAGGAAACCATGCAGTTTCTTCAGCCAAACGACCTGGGTTCAAAACCAAGCTCTATCATTAACAAGATGTAAAATCATGAACAAATTAAATAACTAACTTGCCTTGATTTCCTCAACTGTAAGATAAAGATAATAATTGTACCCCTTCTCATGAGATTATTTTGAAAATTCAGTTTGGTAATACCTCTAAATAATGCATAAAAGGGCTTTACCTAGAGCAGGTACTCAAGAAGTGCTAGCCGCTATTCTCAGTATGCTGGAGAATGTCTCCTTGTTGACTTCATGCTTGAATGGCAACTTGGCTCAGGTGATATTTTTAGTTCATTCTTTCTTTTATTTTCTTCAGATTATTTTAGACAATAGCCCATTTTCTTTGGTTCTAAATATAGCTGGACAAATTTTTCTTCCTTAAAGATGTCTTGCTTTTTTGCCTGGGTGCCTGAAGATTTTTTTCTTCTTTATCCTGGAAGTTTAATAACTAGTGAGGATATGTCCAATATCAATCAAATTTTATTCATATTTTCTGGAATATTTTGTTCCTTTTTGAAAGGAAAAATCAGTTCTTCTTTAATGTAGGGGAGAGTTTCTTCTATCATATTTTTCAGTAATGTTTTTTTCCCCTTAGGTACTCTAACTCAGGGACAGCCATTATCCTTAACTAAGATTGTCTTTTTCAACAAATATACTTACTACATCCACTTACTTCACATTCTATTTTTCTTTATTTTCAGGCAATAAAATTGTTTCACATTTTGCCTTATTTCAGTAATTTAACATCTTCTTTTTTTCCCAGCTTTATCGACGTATGATTGACGGAAAGTGTATCTATTTAAGGTATGTTATATGATGTTCTGATAGGCTTATACATTGTGAAATGATTATTACAGTCAAGATAATTAACATATCAATCACCTCATATAGTTACCACAATTTTCGTGGTAAAAACACTTGAGATTTACACTTTTAGCAAATTTCAAACATACAATACATTATTAAGTATAGTCACCACATTGTACATTAGAGCTCCAGAACTTATTCGTCTAACAACTGAAAGTTTATACCCTTTGATCTCCCCCTTTTTTTTTTACACCATAGCCCCCAGTAAGTACCATTCCACTCTCTTACTTTGAGTTCAACTTTTCTTTTTTTCCTTAGATTCCACATATAAGTGACATCATACAGTATTTGTCTTCCTGTGTCTGACTCATTTCACTTAGCATTACATCCTCCAGGATCATCCACATTGTCACAAATGACAGGATTTCCTTCTTTTTAAAGGTTGAATAATATTCTGTTGTGTGTATATATATATACATATATATATATACACCATGTTTCTTTATCCATTCATCTATCAATAGACACATAGGTTCTTTCTATAAGCTGGCTCCTGTGAATAATGCTGCAATGAACGTGGGAGAGCAGATATCTTTTTGAGACAGTGATTTTATTTCCTTTGGAGAGGTAACTAGAAGGGAGATTGCTGGATCATATAATAGTTTTATTTTTAATTTTTTGAGGAACCTCTATACTGTTTTCCCAAGTGGTTTTACTAATTTACATTCCCGCCAACACTGTACAAGAGTTTCCTTTTCTCAACGTTCCTATCAACACTTATCTCTTGAGATTTTGGTACTAGCCATCCCAGAGATGTGAGGTACTATGTCATTGTAGTTTGATTTGCATTTCCCTGGTGACTGGTGATGTTGAGCACCTTTTCACATACCTGTTGGCCATTTTTGTGTCTTCTTTTGAGAAATGTCCATTCAGGTCCTTTGCTCATTATTTAATTGGGTTGCCTGTTGTTTTGCTATTGAGCTGGACGAATTCCTTGTATAGTGAGGATATTAACTCTTTATCAGATGTACAATTTGCAAGTATCTTCTCCCATTCCATAGGTTGCCTTTTCATTTTGTTGATTGTTTCCTTTTCTGTGTAGAGACTTTGTGGTTTGATGTAGTCCCACTCATTTGTTTTTGCTCTTGTTGCCTGTACTTTTGGTGTCAAATCTGAAAAATGATCACTAAGACCAATGTCAAGGAGTTTTCCCCCTATGTTTTCTTCTAGAAGCTTTATAGTTTCAGGTCTTACATTTAAGTCTTTGATCTATTGTGAGTAGATTTTTGCGTCTGGTTTAATGTAAAGGTCCAATTTCATTCTTTTGTTTGTGAATATCCAGTTTTCCCAAAACCAGTTGTTGAAGAGATTATTCCTTTTTTTTTTCCGGCACCTGAGCTAACAACTGTTGCAATCTTCTTTTTGTCTTTTTTTTTTTTTTTTATTCTTCTCCCGAAAGCCCCCCAGTACATAGTTGTATATTCTAGTTGTAAGTGCCTCTGGTTGTGTTATGTGGGATGCCACCACCTCAGCGTGGCTTGATGAGTGGTGCCATGTCCACCTGTGCCCAGGATCCAAACCGGCGAAACCCTGGGCCACGAAGTGGAGTGCACGAACTTAACCACTTGGCCACAAGGCCTGCCACAGATTATTCTTTTCTCATTTTGTATTCCTGGGGCCCTTGTTGAAGATTGGTTGACCATACATGTATGGGTTTATTCCTGGGCTCTCTATTCTGTCCCATTGGTCTGTGTGTCTGTTTGTATGTCAATACCACACTTTTTTGATGACTATACCTGTGTGATATAATTTGAAATCAGGAAATGTGTTGCATCCAGCTTTGTCCTTTATCAAGATTGCTTTAGCTATTTGGGGTCTTTTGTGGTTCCATATAAATTTTAAGGTTTTTTGTATACTGTGAAAAAATGCCAATGGAATTTTGATAGAGATCACATTGAATCTGCAGATCACTTTGAATAGAATAGATATTTTAACAATATTAATTTTTCCATTCCGTGAATATAGATCTTCCCATTTGTTTGCATTGTCTTCAATTTCTTTCATTAGTATCTTGCGATTTCAGTGCACAGATCTTTCACTCACCTCATTGGTGAAACTTACTCCTAAATATTTCATTTTTTGATGCTGTTGTAAATTGTTTTAATTTCTCCTTCAGTTAGTTCATTGTTAGTGTAAGAAATACAGCTGATTTTTATACATTGATTTTGTATCCTTTGGCTTTACTGAATTCATTTATTAGCTATACCAATTTGGTGGAGTCTTTAGAGTTTTCTAAATATAAGATCACGTCATCTGCGAACAGAGACAATCATACTTTGCCCTTTTCTATTTGGATGCCCTTTACTTCTTTTTCTTGCTTAATTGCTCTGGTTGGGACTCCCAGATCTATGTTGAATAGCAGTGGTGAGAGTGGGGTCCTTTTTCTGTTCCTGACCTTAAAGGGAAAGCTTTCACTTTTTCACCATAGAGTATGATGTTAGCTGTGAGCTTGTCATATATGGCCTTTAAAAATGTTGAGGTACATTCCTTCTATAGCTAATTCGTTGAGAGTTTTTATTATGAAAGGACATTGACTTTTACCAAATGTTTTTTCTGCCTTGTGTTGGTGACCGTGCATTTGCAGAAGCAATCACTTCTTCCAGACCTTATGGACTGACTTTAGTAAGGATATACTTTGACCTCCTGGGGGGGGGGGGGGGGGGGGGGGGGGCTGGACGGGGACGGGACACGACGACACACTCGAACAGGCTTTGGCGTTGGGTCTAGTGGCATGAGATAGCAACTGTGGAGATGTGCGTCAGCTCTGGATCTAAGGAGCACAATTCTCATCAACTCAGGTGGCTTGAGTCTGTACTTTGGCAACAGCATGATCCTAGGCAGCAAGAGCTGTGGGATGTTTGCAGGGGCTGTAAGGGCTGCTGAGGTTCTCAGAAGCATCTTCCAGTACAGTGTGAGGGACAAGGGCCAGTAGTGTGTGCACGCGTGGCTGCAGGAGCCAGCTGCCCGCACGCACGCACGCAGCTTCAGCATCCAAGGCTAGCTGTGGACTTGTGCAGAGTGGCAGTACTGTGTCCTGGAGATGCCTGTGGCAGCGCAGGCTGTGGTGACTCCGGCAGTGTGGGAAGCAAGGAGGAAAGGAGAGGAAGGGAATCAGGCAGTTAAGTCCGCGAAGGCAAAAAATCCATGAGACCCTGGGCAGCTAAAGCAGTGGCAGCTGTGCTGCTGTTGGTTTCCTCAGTAGAGAAAACCACTGGGATCCTCGGCAGAGCAGTCCGCTGGGGTCCGCAGCAGCAAACACCGCTGTGTTCTGGGTGGTGAAAGCTGCTGTGGGTGGGGCGAGGGTGTAGGTTTGCAGTTTCCACCAGGGTTGATGAAACCCTCAGCAGTGAAACCTTCCGTGGTCCTCTGCAGAGCAGGCCGCTGGAGACCACGGTGGCTCCCACCGTGTGGCTGATTCCCGTCACCCCTGACCTTCTTCTTTGTTCCCAGTTGTCTCCAGATGTTTCCAGCTGTCTCCTGAGCGAGATCTGGATGGAGTGAATCCCAAGCGTGAACTTTTGGCAGTGCCCTGAAAAGGCTGGGGAAGCTGGTCGCTCACGTGGCTCTCCTTTTTACTGAGAGGGCAACTCCTGGGCCGGGCTGCTCCCTCTTGGCTCTGGGTGCTGGCATAGGGGATGGGATGATGAGGCAAAATGAAACTGTTCTTCCTTCCCTCTTTTTGTGCCGTTATCCTGGGTGTTTTTGTTTGTTTGTTTGTTTGTTTGTTTTTGTGGATAGCTGTCTAGTTGTTGGGTTTTTGGGGGGCGGGGGGAAGTGAAGGCTGAGATCTCCTACGCTGTCAACTTGCTGATGTCATTCCATATCTTCTTTTCTTGACTTCATACTTTCTTCCTCTCATTCTTTTCCTCCACATATTTGCATATTTGTTTTCCCATTTGTCTTCATTTTGGTCATAGTGAATCTGTGCAATGTCCATAGCTTCACCTTATTTCACGTGATACATTAGGGCCTTTTTTTTTGAGTAGTCTGAAGGCAGCAGGTCATGATGGAAGGAAAGCTTTATTCCGGTGCTGTGTAGATCTGGCTGGATGCCAAGCTTTTTCTTTCTTCTCTGAGTTCCCAATACATATTTCATACCAGGACCATCTCCACTCTATAAGGACTATTCCCACTTGCATGCACTTCTGTAGCATCCCATTACTCTCAGCACAGTGGTCTGGAAATTGGAAAACCTTGATGGCACTTCATTTTTCAGCAAATATTCTGTGGTAGTCTAAAGAGGTTTACATTCTTGAAGATTCTTTCTTTCCTCACTTCCTACTTGCCATATTACCTCACCCCCCCCACATACACACATTCATAATTTATGAAAAATAGACTATACATTATTAAGACTTAGTTTAATGCCTATTATAACAAATATTTAAATGAGACAGATGTGTATACAAAATGGAAAAATATTAATTTTATAATGAATTTTAAAAGGCAGATACATAATTTGATAAATTCAGGCATGAATAACTAATTCTAATCAATAATTTATCTGGAGTAGTTCACTAAAAGGGCTAAAATTTACCCAAAACTTCTTATTTTGTTTTTCTTTATAAATTGGAATGTAAATTGTTGGTGGTAAAGATAGTTCATGAAAATATTTATGCAACACTTATGAAATAAACATTTTGCATATTTTCTAATGGATAACATTAGTTTTGAAACTTATTTTAAGGTATATTTAATTTTTAATGTTGGTACAAAATAAGACAACAAATAAAACTCAAGTTTTGTTGTCCTTCTACATCTAAATGATTAATCCTGTTTGTAAAATGTGAAAGTAATTATTTGAGTTACTTTTAATTGATTTTTTTTTTGGGGGGGGTGGGTGAGGAAGATTGGCCCTGAGCTAACATCTGTTGCCAATCCTCCCCTTTTTGCTTAAGGAAGATTGGCCATGAGCTAACATATGTGCCAATCTTTCTATATTTTATATGTGGGATGCCACCACAGCATGGCTTGATGAGTGGTGTGTAGGTCCACACCCAGGATCTTAACCCATGAACCCTGGGTGGCTGAAGTGGAGCACTCAGATTCAACCACTATGCCACCGGGCTGGCCCCTAATTCACTTTTAATATATGAATTTCTCCTTTAACTCTTTAATCCCCGAAGTACTGAATATATCAGTTATAGAAGGACATGAACGAAATAGCAGAAGCCATTTTAGATGTTCCTTGTTTTTCATTTGTCAGAAGATGAATAATCAAAAGTATATTAAGTAAGCTCCTGAGCTGACCAAGGAGACATCGTCATGTGTTAAGTCACGCCCGATCTCATCTATGGAAAATTTCTTTTACTCTACGAGCAGTAGAAAGGGATACATATCTCACTAATCAAAGTTTAAAAGAGATTCTGGAACCTGATGAATATTATTTTTCTGAGGATCTATTTCATTATTTGTGGCCAACACTACTAGTGTCTTGCCTAATGTCCATTCTTCTTTTCTTTTTTTACTCATCGAATTCTACTTTTCTGTGAGATGGCAACATACACCAATTGGGGTCCTCCCTATCCTGGGCTGTTAGCTTTGCAGAATTCAATACCACTGGGGCAGCCACCTGTCACGCTTCTGGCCAATGAAATTGGAAGGAAGTCATTGAGTGTGATTTCCTGGAAAGCTGGTCAGAAAGAACAATCTTGCTTCTATGATCACTGAATAAATGGTTTCTGTGGGACGTGATCTCAAATGAGACATGCAGGCCATAGCCCATTTGTGCTGTGTTCCATGGTACCCAGATGTGTGAACATTTGGTCCAGGGAAATCTTCATAAAGAGGAAAATATAGCCCTGGGGAGCACATAAGTGCAACTGGCTGTACATTGCACACCATAAGCAAGAGAAAGACAGAGTTGGTTGGTAGTTATCCTTCAGATTTTGCCCTTTGGCCCTTCGCTCTTCCCTCGGAACACTGTCAGGATATGCTGGGATAGAGAAGCTTGAGGTTACAGGCCATGTGCCAAGCAGAGTGAACCAGAAACCTGGAATGAGCAGAAATATCTGACAGCATGGACAGTTACCATGGTAGTCTTGGATGCCCCACCTCCAGGCTCTTGTTACCCGTGAAAAATAGACTCCTTCCAGTTCAGCCCCTGCTTAACAAGTTTCCGTTAGTTACCACATGTCAAATGCCCCCTCGACAGAAAATTTTATATTACTTTGTTTAGAATAATTTTCTCATTTAGGATTGAGCAGTGGCACGTAAACTTTGAAACAAAGTCTTCTCGTCACTTTCTCTAATTCAATATTTCAACATATAAATTTTGCAGATATTTTAATAGTCCCAGGGGAATTCATTCAAGCTGAAACAAATTATCTTATTTTAAAATTTCAATTTGAAAAGCAATTGTGTCTTAGTCAACGTGTAATGATGAGTATTAATTGTTGAAAGAAGTTCTGTTTTTCTACTCAATTTATTAACATTGGCATTAGTATCTGATGATGTTCCCTTTCGGGAGCTGGAGCGGATGGCACACAACTTACTCATTTATCCAACCATGGTTAAGTGATGACTGTGACGTTGTGAAGAGGCTGAGTGATGAGAAAACAATCCAGTGAAGCACCCTGCAGGTATGAAGAGTGTCATTTCTTTTTTTTTTTTTTTAAAGATTTTATTTTTTTCCTTTTTCTCCCCAAAGCCCCCCGGTACCTAGTTGTATATTCTTAGTTGTGGGTTCTTCTAGTTGCGGCATGTGGGACGCCACCTCGGCATGGTTCTATGAGTGGTGCCGTGTCCGCGTCCAGGATTCGAACCAACGAAGCACTGGGCCGCCTGCAGCGCAGCGTGTGAACTTAACCACTTGGCCACCGGGCTGGCCCCAAGAGTGTCATTTCTCTTTTCTTTTTTTTTAAAGATTTTTATTTTTTTTTCCTTTTTTTCCCCAAAGCCCCCCCAGTACATAGTTGTAGATTCTTCGTTGTGGGTCCTTCTAGTTGTGGCATGTGGGACGCTGCCTCAGCGTGGTTTGATGAGCAGTGCCATGTCCACACCCAGGATTCGAACCAACGAAACACTGGGCCGCCTGCAGCGGAGCATGCGAACTTAACCACTCGGCCACGGGGCCAGCCCCAAGAGTGTCATTTCTTAATCTTAAAACTCTTCATAAGGGATGGTCTTTGTGACTCAAATGCTTAAAACATAACTTATTCCATGCCAAAGACAGCTTGAGGAATGTTAATTATCCAGCAATAATAGTACTTGGGTGTTCTCACTGCTGTAAATGCTCTGGAGAGACAGGCCTTGCGTCACCTATCCTTACCCATGAAATTCTCCATAATATTATAGGCAATTAATAATAAGGATCAATATATGAACCTGCGCCCTCATAATATGGATTATAAAAGAATAGTAGTTAAATTCTGCACCGTGGTAACCTAGTAAATGTCTTAAAGGCATTGCAACAAATGGTGTGATGGTGGTGGCATGCTTCCACCAGGGTGAAGTGTGTTCTTAGCTTGGTCCTTAATGAGGGAGACACTCTTCCCATGGCCAGGTTATAGCAGGAAGCCTGTGCAAAACAGTGTGGGGCTTGTGGGATCCCAGCTCCTCCAGATTAGTGAAAAATATAGAGGTGTAGGGCAGCCCAAGCAAAGAGAGAGTCTGATGGTTTCCCAGGCTAACAGTAACTGTGAGATGGCAACTAGTGTGAGTAACTAGTGTCAGGGTAGTGTCAGTGAATTTCCCCTTTGCAACATAATTAAAACAGACTGTCACTTTCAAATCAAATTGAACAATGGCAGACAGAGAATGAGAAGTAGTTCTGTGACTTTTAATAGCTCTGGTGGGAGGAAGCAACTGCTCAGTGTGGACTGGCGTAACCCCTGAGGAATACAAGATAGATGGAGGAAAGCAACAGCCTGGACCAAAATAGAGACCAGGCATTGTCCCAGCTATTCCTTGTTTAGGGGTTTCACCCAAGAGGAGAAAGAAGAAATTCAAAGAAACTCAAATCCCTTTGCATGTGATTTTTACCTCATTCTATACAATCATCTTTCATTCATTATTTTGAATCCAGTAAAGTGAATGCGGTTCTCATTCTGTGGAGCATGAGCAGTCATATCCCAAAAAATCCTTCTATTGTTTTCTTCACGTTTTATAGAAAGATTTCTTTCAGATATTGGATGAATCCTGACTGATTGTTAAAATCAAGATTCTGATGTGTTCAATGGGAAAAAACTAAGCAGGTGGAGGTACTTTCAATGACTTCCATCAGCTAATCTTGTTTACCTAAGTGTGCCACTTCTTACCAAAACTCTTTCCAATCACGTACTTTATTCTCATGGTCCACATAAAAACTCTGAGAAATAAGTACTATCAATATAACTTATTTTACAATGAAGACCCTGAGACACAGAAACCAAACAGCCTGAGGCACATAGAGCTTTCCATTTACAGGAATTAGAAGAGGGCTAACGCCTCCATTGCCAGAAGCTTTCAGCAAATTGAGATGAGAGGGAAATTTGGACAAAATTTTTGATGTGAAAACTAGACTTTCTGAATCTTTGAACCGCAGGCCGATTTCCCACTTGCCTTGGTAGTCGTCAAGGATTTATCTCTGAAAGAAACTTTAGAAGCCATATCTTTTGAAAAGTCACAGATTTAACTCAGTCTGTTCCACCCTGAGTAACTCCACTGAAAGACTTCTTAAGGACATTGATGGGTGGCATGCTCTGGGGTAGACAGATGATCAAATACACTTACCACAAGTGCATTTTACTTGATTTCCTAAGGCAGTGACGTACACTGATATATTTGGAAAGAAAGAAAGAGAGAAAGAAAGAAAGAGAGATAAAAGAGGGAAAGAGAATGGACAAGAGATGAAGGGAGAGTTGTTAGCGCTGAGAACAACTGCTCAGCCAGGAACTACATTTCCCAGACTCCCTTGCACTGAAGTGGGGCCACATACTTAGTTTTTGCCAGTGAAATGTGGCAGAAGTATTGTGCTCCACTTCACTTCCAACAGCTACTTAAAAATACAATGCCACACCAGATTCCCTCTTAACGATCAACAGAAATGGCAAAATAATAATTAGATGTGGTGAATTTACAAAAAGGAAAGAAATTTACTGGGATTAATAAAAGGCTACTTAAATAAAAAAGCAGACCATATATATGAATATGAACACTATTGTCAAGACGTGTGTTTTTCTAAAGTTAATTCATAATTTTAATATAATTCAAACCAAAATATATTACCATGCTCTTTCTAAATTATCTAAAGAAAAACCAGGGAAGGGAATATTTTTTTTGAAAACTAACAAAGAGGGAATTATCCAACCAGTTAGGAAAATGGACATAGCTCAATTAGCGTACAGCAATAAAACCAAATAAATAATTCAGAAACTAACTTTATTACATATGAGAATTTTATTTAGATTAAGAGCATTACTATAAATCACCAGAGAAAGGAAGGGTTTTCTTTTCTCTCCATTTATTTAGATATTCTTTTTTTTCAAGTAATTTATTGAGATCATAGCAGTTTATAACAGTGTGTAATTTTGGATGTACATTATTATTTATCAATTTCTGAATACACTTCACTGTGTTTACCCCAGGTAGACTAATTTTTGTTCACCAATATACATATGTGCCCCTTGAACCCTTTTCCAACCCCCAACTCCCTTCCCCACTGGTAACCACTAATCTGTTCTCTTTAACCATATATTTGTTGTCTTCCACATATGAGTGAAATCATGCAATATTTTTCTTTCTCTGTCTAGCTTATTTTGCTTAACATCATACCCTCAAGGTCCATCCTTGTTGTTGCAAATGGGACAATTTTGTCTTTTTTATGGCTGAATAGTATTCCATTGTGTATATATACCACATCTTCTTTATCCATTCATCTGTAGAAGGGTACTTGGGTTGCTTCCACATCTTGGTTATTGTGAATAATGCTGCAATGAACATAGGGATGCATAAATCTCTTTGGATCACTGATTTCAAGTTCTTTGGGTAAATACCCACTAGTGGGATAGCTGGATCATATGAGATTTCTATTTTCAATTTTTTGAGGAATCTCCATACTGTTTTCCATAGTGGCTGCACCAGTTTGCATTCCCACCAGCAATGTATGAGGGTTCCCTTTTCTCCACATCCTCCCCAACATCCGTTATTTTTTGTTTTGGTAATTATAACCATTCTGACCAGTGTAAGGTGATATTTCATTGTAGTTTTGATTTGCGTAGGAAGGATTTTTTACTAAGCATCACTAGGGGAACTAACTGATTGTCTATTTAGAAAAAAATAATAATTTAAATCATCCCTTACATAATAAAATAAATTCCAGATTGATTCAAGAATTGTTAAAATTCAGTAAAAATTAATATGAAAAATTATAAGTTCTGTGAATTATGGTGAATGTTCTGAGTCAAAAGACAAAGGGAAAATAACATGTTAAAAACCTATTTATTTAAAAAGAACCCTCAATGAGTTTTATAACTCAAACAAGAAATTAGGAAATGTTATTATGACTACACATATAAAATTTTCAGTTTCCTACAGTAAATTACAGGGAAAAAAACACAATCAACCAAATCACATAATAGATTATTAATAAGTGTTTGAAAAATATTTTATCTTGCTAGTAATAAAAATGAAAATGAAAAAGCAATGATACACTATTTTCATGTAAAACTAGAAAAAAAAGATAAAACACAATGATTCTATAAAGATGTGTTGAAACAGCTATCTCATATAATCTTGGTGGGAGAGAAATGTGACCTAATGCTTTAGGAAAGCCACTTGGAAATTCATCTCAGGAGCTTTAAAAGGAGTTGACAAGGAGTTTCATGTTTGTTTCTAAACTAGACTCCAAGATCTATGAGTGCAGATATTGTGTCTTTCTTGTCTGTTTAGCCCTGAACTCCAAGCCCAGTGCCTAGAATATAACAGATGATGGATAAGGGCTTGTAGAATCGAATTGAATTGAATTGATCCTAATTGTGCTCTCTAGAGACAAACAGGGAAAATAACGAAAAGTACTTGGTAATCCCTCATCCACAAAATGACCCTTCAAGTCCGTAAAAACAGCTTTCATGATTCCCTAAGGCTCTTCTTTTCCTGGCAGCTCACTGGCCCCATGTTTCCAGACTCCATGCCATGGGGAGTTCATCTCCAGATGTGCTACGTGCTGTGGCCGTGCACAAAACAAGACCCTGCTGTGATTTTCCTTGCCTTCAGCATTATACTACAATCAATGAAGCTTAGGATCACATTAGCTTTATGATATGATATTAAATAGAAAAACAACATTAAATAAAATAATGATGTGCATATTATGATTTGAATTGTGCTTGTATGTGGTCAAGGCCAGGAAGAGAATATGAAACAATTGAAGTTGTGAAATGCTGATGGCAATACAATAGTTTTTATACTTACTTTTGTTGTTGCTGAAACATTATAATTAAAGTAAAAATGATTTCTCCATTTTTGGCAGTTACTTCATATTATTGATTCATATGTAGCTTGCAATCAACTAAAAGACATCTGCCTTTTGCAAACAAACTGTCCTTAGTCCAACTCTTTCCACATCTTGGATTTACATAATGGATGTTTTTAACTTAGTATGGGATTTTATATTTGAAGTTTAATATTAGTGAATCTTATTTCAGCCTGTGGATGCCCTTTTGAATCTTGATTCTTAAAATTAGCTCTTCCTCCCAGCCTTGGGTCACATGAAAATATTAGGTCATTCATTAAAATAATCACATAAAAAAGAAAAAAAGTTAGATGAGGCCAAGTACATACCATCTGAGCATGCGTTTCAGGGTCACAATCTTCAAGTTATCATCTCTCTGTCTTTATAGAAGTTACTTAGTCCATGTCTATATTACCAGCTGTCTTTGTTTGCTATAGCAAAATACCGCAGACTGGGCAGCTTATAAACAATAGAAATTTATTTCTTATGGTTCTAGAGGCTGGAAGTCTGAGAGCAGGGTGCCTGCATGGTTGGGTGAGGGGTCCTTTTCTAGGTCGCAGACTTGTAGTTCTTTCCTCACTTGATGAAAGGGCCAAGGGGGCTCTCTGAGGCCTCTTTCAGAAGGCACTAATCCCATTCATGAGAACTCAGCCCTCGTGACCTCATTGCCTCCCAAAGGCTTCGCCTCCTAATGCCATCACCTTGGGCATTAGGATGTCAACACGTGAATTTTGGAGGGACACAAACATTCAAACTATAGCACTTGCTTATCTATCAAGGCTTCCTGAGATTGTTTTTCTAATTAACTTAGCAGAAATCAAGATATTCTATCATGGATATTGTTTTGCCAATCAGGTAATACTTATAGAAAAGGCAACAATGAGATGACTCAATTCTAGTCAAGTAACAGAAGAGTTGCACACACATTCTAAAGTGCTTTTCTAACTTGATTCACGTAACAGACACATAAACAATTTTTTTAAACGCAGGTTCCAGGAACCCATACCCAGAATGTTTTGATTCAGTGAATGTGGGGTAGGGCTCAAGAATGTGCATTTGTAGGAAGGACTCCCTCTTCCTTAGATTTTTCCTATATAATTGGTCCTCTAATCATACTTTTGAAAAACACTGGCAGTTATATGTTGTAGAGAAGAAAAAAATTACTAATTTCGACCCAGAGAAATATGAGAGCACATAAGAAATGTAATGTCAATAATATTTATTGGTACATATCCTATGCAATGAAATAGAAAAGAGTAAATAGTCTAACAGGGAACACACAATTTTATACCATGTGTTAGGACAACATATGAATAAAATCAATAAGTGAAAGTATAAAAGTAAAATAATTTGCAGTAAACTGGTTCAACAAACGTTTATTGAATGCAATCACAGAATATAATAAGTAACAGGCAACAACAATCTAAGTATATAAAAGTCACAAATATTACAATACTGAATTTAAGGGTAATCAAAATTTCTGACTATCTTCTAGGTATATGATTTTTACTCTTCTGCACATGTGGATATGTCAACACTGGAATGGCCATACTTGTTCCTAAGAATTGTGAAGAAGTTATGTAATGGTCTGGTGGTCCAGAGACATCCTCTGTATATACGTGGGTCTCTAAGGATCCTATGTGGCTGTCAGGACTTTACTACATATAGGACAAAATATATAAGGTGCACATTTCTAAAGAGTATTGGTTTTTGTTGCTGCCGTGGATAACATATTTGTTTTTATTCAGCCTTATCTTCATAATACCTCACAAAATAAAATATTTTTCATTTTTTATAGTACTACGTGGCTACATCTCAATATTAAATTTTTTCAAAATGCAAATCTGATGGTATAACTTCTTGTTTTAAAGCCCTTCAGATTCTCCCCGTTTCTCTTAGGACAAAGTCCAAATTCTGAACGTGGCCTACAAGGCTATCGTGGGCTGAATGCCCCTGCCAGAGTTCTTCCCACTAGCTCTCTCTACAGCCTGGCCACCGTGAACTTGAGAGCATGCAACAAGAGCTCATGATGGGCCAGATACTGTCCCTGATGCTTTTACATACCAACTTTAACGCTCGCTAAAGTTTTTCAAAGTAGGCCTAATTTTCTTTTCAAAAGCTGGGCATTTGAAAAGTGAAGTAACATTTCCCATGTCACATAATGTCTTATCAGTTAGAAAAGGATAACGCTCTGATTTGGGCTCAGAAAAGTCTAAATTCAAAGCCCTGATTCTCCACCATTGCACTGGGGGGCTTGCTCTTCAATTTCTTCAGATTTGCAAATAAACCTTCATTCTCTATTGTTCAGAGCTTCACTAATTCTGCCTGGAGAACTTTTTCTTGCTCCCTATGACCCTTCACATGCTAGTGCTGCCCATTCTTCCTCTTAGCCAGCCTAGGCTCAAGCTGTATGTTCCTACTTCACCCAGCACAATTCCTCATGGATTGTATTGTAATTGTATAATTAGTTGTTTACATCCCTCAAAAAATATATATATTTGATGAGAGGAAGGACTTTAGCAATCCTATGCACTGGCATCTTCTGAGACTAGATGACACATGGCATATAATAAATAAATATTTGTTGATTGGTTGATTGAAATAATTGTACGAGAAATGATCAGAAATCATGTTTATAGGTTTTCTTGAAAATGTTTCATAACTTAAAAAATATGTTGTTAATTCTCTCCTCATGGCACCAAGGGAAAGAGGAGTTTGAATCTAGAAATTGCAAAAAATTAAATCTTCAATATGATAAATGACATTTATTGGCCAACATAGTATGTGAGTAAAGGATCCGGGTAAGGGATTGGAGTCCTACTAAATCATTTTCCCATTTCAACCAGGCTCCAGAAGTCTTGTGAAGCCCATGACATGACAGAGCATGGAACTGGATTCATGAGAGAGATTTTTCACCAAAGTAGGCACTACCTTCTTTTGTAGATAGAATAAAGTAACCTAAATATATTTTGCTTAATGAATGTGGTTCATTAGCTTATGTGGCATATATATGGATTATATAAGTGTTTTTTAACAAATTTCTGCTTGACTGTGTCTGAGAAGACCTAGGTTCTCAAACTAATTTATTCGCTTACTAACCATATTAGCTTGGGAAAGTGAATTAACTTTTCTGAGCCACAATTTCTTCAGATCTAAAGTGAGTAAAGTGCAACATGAACTTCCTACATCACCCAGCTGTGGAGGGTATAAAGTGAGTTAATCTCATGAATGAACTTTAAAAAAGGTAAAGCAAGTTTTGTAATATGGTTTTTATAATTATGTTATTATCATAATTTTCCTTGAGCAAAATAAATAAATAATTGATAGACATTTGCAATCTTCTGAAATTTCATTCTAAAGTAAACAATTTTAGACTGAAGTCTGAGGTGATTTTTCACATAAAAATAAACAAAAATAGTTGATAGCTGTATGATTTAGGATTATTTCATCAGCAAATAGAATGAAAGCAACTCAAACTGGTGTAAACAGGGAGAAAATATCTTAGCTCACAAAACTGGAAGTCTAGGGTCAATGTGGGCCTCCAGCTTGACTGATCCAGTGGACAGGTCATCAATTCCATCTTCCATTCTACTGACTACACTGCATGTTTTCTCCTGAAACCAATTCTCTCATGCTTGCGGGCTGGCCATAAGCAGCAATGGAGACCATACACTCCCACATTCATGTCTAGTGAAAAAGGCAGAGGCTTCCAGTGGCTCCATCTCAGGAGTGAAGAAGAATTTTCCCAGAAGCCTGTGGTAGACATTTTTACACCCATGTTTGCATATCATTTTTGAATAACCTTTCTATATTTGGGAAGTCCCACCTCTCAAATAAAGAATTCAAAACACATGTTCCCAGTCATCATGCCTCTAGAAAATAGCTGAGTCTCCTGTAAGCAAATGTATTCATAGGTGACTTTAATTCAGGGTAGGGTGACAAGGAAGCAGGCTCCGTGCGGAGCTTGCACTTAATCGTACAAGAGGCAGAAGATGCATGAGATTTGCAGGCCATTGTTGTCGCAGATTTGCATTTCCAATGCAGAAGCTACATTAATGCTGATGAAAGAGCAACTAGAGTGAAGTCTAGCACCTGGCAATACTGTGCAGTGGCAAGAGGGACATATTGGAGAGTCTTTAAATGGCCTCAAATTCAGTTGGGACATTTTTCCCAGATCTGTTTTTCCAGCACACACAAAAGATGTTAGAGTCAGACACGCCTTATGCAACACTTCAGATCCCCTTGGTCTCAACTTTCTTTGTTCCCAGGGTCACAGCAGCCAGCACGATGTCAATTCTCATCAGTTTTGCGCAGGATCAACCTGATAGTGCCTTGTGCTAAACTTTTCACTTTGTTTTCTGGGACTTCTGATAAGAAGTTCCGGGACCTAACTCAATACCCTGGAGTGAATCTTCAACCACTGAATCAATGTTTGATGGGAAATCTTTGATGGGAAAGCGTGGATAAATTCTTACCAATAAACACACACAAAAAATGCTCAATCTTACTGCAAATCAGGAAAACAAAACTGAAATTTCAAAGTGAAACTATTTCACCCATTACCAGTTTAACAAAAATGAGTCTGTATAATACTAAGTTTTGACAAGAATGTGGAACAACAAAACCTCTCATCCACAACTGATGTAAGTATAAATCATTGAAACCATTTGGAAAAATAATCAACATTACTAAACTGAATTGATTATACGCCGTGATGAAGCAATTTCTGTCGTAGATCCCAGAACATATCTTAAGGAAATTCTTGTCCATTTGTCCTCAGAGGCAGATATAAGAAAATTTGTCAAAGATTTTATTTTATAAAATCCAGTAATTAGAAACACTACACTATCTTTCAACAAAAGATAAGATAAATCATCTGTGGCATAGCCCTACAGCAAAATACCACTTAGCAGTGAAAATGAATGAAGTTCATCTGCATGCAAAAGTGTGACTGAAGTTGTCAACCGTAAATGTTGAACCAAAGCAGGAACTCACAGAACATACTGAATGATTTGACTTATGTGAAGTTGACAACACAAAAAATAAAACAACACATTTGCGAAAAAATCCACAGAGAAAAGCCAAAAAATAGTTGTCACAGAACATAGAGGATGTTTTCTACTAACTAAACTGGTATTTATGGAGGCAGGAGAGGATCTGAGATGGAAGGGCATGGAAGGTTTCAAAAGTTCTGATAATGATCTATCTTTTTAAGTTAAACGTTGAATACACAAATGTTCATTTTATTCTTCTTTATATTGTTCATGTACATATTTGCTCACTTTCATATATGATATTTTACAACATAATTTTAAAGTTTTTGTCTATAAAATGCAAAGCCATTTTAAATTAGCAATTAAAATCTCAATGCTATATTTGTGTCCAGATATATGCCTCTATTATGCCTACACGTTCCATCCAAGAACTTATGAATACGTAATTCGTTAGTTTATCTCTCCAAAAACAAAGAGGAAATTTCTTCTTTAAAAAGGAGCACAGAGCTGAAGTCACGTCTTCTGAAGACATAGAAATGACCTAGTGTGGATATCATAAAAATAAAACACCACAAGTTGTTGAATTTAAAATCTTTCGGACTTTAGGTCTTACTTTACAACGTAGGGTACTTTTAGAAATTTCAAGCTGTGTTCAAAACTAAAATTAAACTTGAATTATGAGAAGTACCAACTTATTTTAGACTTCTTAAGAAAGCAAATATTTATTCTTCTATCAAAATCAAAATGTGAATCGAGGCTTGGTTGATGACTGGAGTAAGTTTGAAAGAATGAACATTGGTTGACAAGGAAATTCTGAACACCTGAGGCTGTGTTTGAACAACTTTTAAAGTTAAAAATGAATGCACTCAACTAACTACTCTGGTTTGCAATTAGGAATTAGGTTATTTTAGTCATTGATTAACCAAGAGGTGAAAAACACATCATTTACTTCTACCTTCTCTAACAGCATCAGCCACCTTTTGCAAATATCAGGTGCTCTATATTTCAAAGTGCGTTTTGCTCTCTAAATTTATTTTCCTATATACTTAGCGATGTGTGGCTAAAGTTGCCTGTGTATTTAGAGTATCACCACACATCCTGGTTGCGTATCTTCTTTTTTTTCTTATATAGCTATTAAATTATTCAAAGGCCAAAGCTGGACAAAGCCATTATTAATCTTAGTTGTTTTGTTTCATTTTTTTTTTTAACCAAGCACTTGCACTGAATTTTCTATTTTATGTTAGCCTTCCTTTGAAGTGTGCTAGACAACCTAGGTTGGAACCACAACTCTCGGACTCATTAGTTGTGTGACTTGGGAAATTTACATAATCTTTCTCAACTACTCATGGATAATCTATAAATAACAATCATGTCTACCTCATGTGGTGGTTGAGAGAATTAAACAAATTAGTATGTATGTAAAATCACCTAAAAAAACCTAGTACGCAGTAAGTTCCACATATTGTTAGCTCTTATGATTTTTCTAATTATTTGTACATTTAAAGTCACATTTAGACATATAAAACATCAGTTATACAAGTTGCTTATTCACTATCAAAAATTTGAAATATTTTTATTTGCCAAGATTATAGCTAAAGATTATTGCAATAGGGTCATGTAAAGAATATTATTCTTCCAAACTTAGATTGATTGCTACAGAAATTGTAAAAGAAAATGGCTTTGACTAGGCTCTTAATGAAATTATATTATGTGAAACACGTAAAATGTATGAAAACAACATACATAATCATCTTATCCCACTTTGGTGGCAATATTGAGTTTTCAGTGACCATGACTGACACTTCTATTTAATTTCTGTAGTTGCTTTAAAATTGGTTCTTTAAAATAAATGTTTAAATGATCTCTGAGGGAGCTGGGCTCCCTCAGAAGAAAAGGTTGATTCTAGGCGCCGTGGTGATGGTGTACATATTTTTTTTGGCCCACCTGAGACACAAAATCTCCTAGGTCGGGAGACTGAATGTGAATGGACACCACTCAGTGCACTACGACATGGTGTCATATCAGTCACAAAGCCAAATTAGCAGCCAAGAGTTCTGTGACTGCTAAAGTTTGCATGGACAATAAATAATTGACATAAACCTAATTAAAAGTTTTTGCTTGAAAGAGAAAAAAATATTTAATTATATAAGTTCTCGAAAGGACTGCCAGATGTCACTCAAAGTCCTTGCTTCACTCTTGGAAGCTGAGAGCACTGAGGCTGAATGTTCCAGAAGTCACTGGAGCATGTCCAAATTTTCTTCTCACTGCTGCCAGTCCTCTGATATTACAGAAGACAGCAACGTAGGAGTGGAAAGAGTACTTCTCCTTTTACTGTTATCTTTCTTTAAAGTAGAGCATATGCAAAGAAATGATATAATACACACACACAAATAGACACACACGCTCACTCACTCACCCATCTAGTCTAGTCTCTGTTCCAAGTGTCTCTGAAACTAAGACTGAATTCATAAATTCCACACTGATAACACATGGAAAGGCCTGGGGATCAGTAGATATTTAAAAGGCCCCAGCAGGAATATTGGAAGGTCATTTCTGAGGTCTCTTCTCTTCACGTGTCATTGCTATTATGACATTAAATTACTGTTAATGATATTGAAACTACTTGTACTCTATTATTATATTATAGTACTATTAAAGATAGTGAAACACATTCAAGTTTAAACTTGACATTATTGTAGTATCCAGAATGTCAAAAGAATTTTAAATGGAAATGTCTTAACTTGATTTTAGCTTTAACTCTCTCGCACATATTTCTGAAAGTTTCTCAGCTAATGCATATGGTTATTTAATTAATGTTGATTATTTGTGGTTCATTAAACTGATAAATTTTATAATAATTTCTAATTAGGAAAGAAATAGATCAAAGTCTTGAAATTTTAACTGGAAAAAGAACACAATCCATGAATTTAATTTAAAACTATTCATTAGTATAAATGTCAGGAGTATATAATTTGCATATTAATAGGATATACAAGTATTCATAGGCAAAACGTTAATAGAGAATTGACTCTGCTAATATGAACACTATGTTGCTATATATTAGATGAGGATATTTAAAATATTTATATATAATACCTTTTCCCAAGGTAAAAATTATAATCAAATATCTTCTGGAGAAACCTCCTTTATACTTTGTTTTCCTTTTTAAAATAAATATCTCAGGGGTTGGCCTGGTGGTGCAGCAGTTAAGTTCACACTTTCTCCTTCTGCGGCCCAGGGTCCTGGGTTCGGATCCCAGGTGCGGACATGGCACTGCTCATCAAGCCATGCTGTGGCAGGCATCCCACATATAAAGCAGAGGAAGATGGGCACGGATGTTAGCTCAGGGCCAATCTTCCTCAGAAAATAAATAAATAAATAAATGAACAAATAAATAAATATCTCAATTTGTTCTAGAAAGGATTCCAGACTGGGTGGCCTGCACGGTGTAGAGTGAAAGGAAGGATTCAAGAGAAGAGAGCCTCATAAAAAGGAGCTAATGTCACATTGGCTTCCTTGTTAAGATCACTAAGGAAAACAACCAGCAGACATTCCGGGAAAAGACAGAACAGAATTGCTTATGTAAATTATCTATCCAAATTCTGAAGCTGCTGAATGACAGTGGTTTAGAAGAATGTCATTCTGTTTCATGAGAATTACTCCTGATGCTCGCAATTTCATAGCTAAGCTTTGTTTTCCTCCTTTGATTTTGCTCAGCCATTTGAAAGTGAAGTTAATTAACTGTGTATGCAAATCTGTGAGTGAGTGTGTCTGTGTGTAAACATGCACACAAGTGCTCTATATTAAAATGTTGCTGGGCTCTTTTTGGTCAGGCACGAGTATGCCCAGCAGAAAAGAAAAACCTCAATCCACAGCTCTCAGACCAGGGTCATGTTTCTTTCTTTCTTTTATAAATTAAAGCCTGCTACGTCTATACAAAATACACTTTCCCACACAAGAAATTAAAACAGCAATAGTTATACTTGCATTTTGCCACCAGTGGTCTTAGAAAAAAATAAAAACTAAATAATACATCAATCGCTAAAAACAATTTTGCAATCTTGCTAGGAAAAGTTTAGGGATATGTCACATATGTCCTTGAACTGTTTGTTCTCGAGCTCTCTTTAAGAATGTAAGCATGGCTGAGAGGCTTTCCCGGCCGCCATAGTGGTTAAGGTCACGCCCTTTGCTTCAGTGGCCCAGAATCTGCCAGTTTGGACTCCCTGCATGGACCTACACATCGCTCTTCAAAACCATACTGTGGCGGTGTCCCACATACAAAATAGAGGAAGATTGGCAAAGATGTTAGCTCAGGGACAACCTTCCTCACCAAAAAAGAAGAATGTAAGCATAGCTAAATGTCCCAGCTTCAGGCCCTAGAGACCTTGCTTGTTCTCTTTCATAGAGAAAACATGAAAAACCATGGGCAATCTTCACATGTCCCTCCATAAAGGACACATTTTATTTTTGTCTTCAGTGATCATAAGTATTTGAGATAGAAGATAGCTAAGAATGGGTGGAAGTTTTGAAATAATCTAGTGGAATTCCTTAAAACTTTATAAATTAAAGTGCTTCATGTAAATTCTCAAGTATTCATCTCTGTCATGTTATATGATTTTATATATAAAAGCCAGAAAAGATCACTAAACTTAATGACGCAGGAATTAAAACTAAAATTCATAATGGGTCAGTTGTATGATGAATAAGTCGTGTACCAATGATGAATACACATATACCATTTAATTTTAACTACTTAGTTGCTTTCCTCATAGTCAATTACTTTCTAATCACAAAAGCATGTTTCTTTCTATTTAAAAGTTAGGTGAAGTAATAATTTAAAATTACGCTCAGAAATTTATTGAAATTCACTTATAACTCTACTTAAAAAGTTAAAAGCAAATCTATTAAAAATAACCATAACTATAATAACTTGTTATTGAATACACAGGATGAAAATATGTAAGCTGTAACATCAATAATTTAAATATTCCTAATGCTAGAAATGTCCTCATGATTTCATGGGCACACCAATACATCATTAAAGACTTTGATAAGAAATCCACATGAAAGAGATTCAAACTCTTGTACAGTGTTCCAAATTTTCTCGTCTCCAAATCTTTGTTACTGTATATGTTATTTTAATGCTATTATTCACAAATAATAACTCAACGTAATATTGGCTACATTAGTATTTTCTGTATAGAGTCATGCATCACTTAGCCATAGGGATGTGCTCTGAGAAATGTGTAGTTAGAGGATTCCGTTGTTGTGTGAATGTCATAGAGTGCACTTACACAAACACAGATGGGATAGCCCACTACAAACCGAGGTTATATGGTATTAATCTTATGGGACCACCGTCGTATGTACAGTCTGTTGTTGACCAAAATGTCATTATGTGGCGCATCACTGTATTTGGAATAGTTTAAAATTGATTTGAGAAACAATATAATAATAACTTATTTAACCAGTAAATTAACATGCCACAGATCTACTTATATTATTTAGCAATATAGTACGATTGAACTGTAGCAACCTTAATGATTCATCTATCATAATTTTTAGGAGGCTGAAGATGCAAACGGTTGTCGACAATAGATCCATGACTATCAACATAGCAAGTATTGTAAGATCCAGAATTTTACTGCTGCTTAGAATATGTAAGGAGAGAGAAAACCTATTTGTGGCTTATGTTATTCTCATGAATATAGAGTCTAAGAACATTCAGATACCAGTCATCTGTACATAATAACAAAAGGGGAAATATCAACAATTTACATCAGCCTCCTGTCTCTTTCTTCCTCCCCAAACTTATTCCCTACTTCCTTCCCTCTCACGTAATCCATGAGGACCATACTGAACTGCTGGCCTAAATAGCTCATACCTCCCTATACTTGCACTTCCTTTCATCTCTGCCTGTAATTTCTTTTTTCCTTCTATTGTTTATTAGGATAATACCTTTGTCATCCCCAAGAGTGAAAAATTTTGTGAAATTATCTCTGAACTCACCCCGACCCTTTTTTCTTCCCATCTGGTCACTTTGGGCCAACATTTTTCCCTTTGGTCACATCACAAGTTGTACATAGTAATTGTCACTTTGTATTAGATATGTTGGTTTGCATTTCTGTTTACCTCGCAGACTGTTGTCTTCTTGAGGGCAAGGGCTTTTCATTCCCCTATACCTGGGACCTTGAGTAGTATATGGCACATGGGAGATAGCTGACTGAATAACAGATTCTTTCACTAGTTGAGGAAAACTTCTTGGACTATTTTCTTTCATCACAACTAACAGAACAGCTTCGATGGCAGAGACTCTATTGTTCTTGTCTTAAATATGAGTTACCATCATGATGTTCTTTTAAAAGTTCACTTATTATTTTTTCTCCATTAAGATTTGCTTATTAACTGGAATCCATATTATCCTTTTTTCCTAATAATTTTAAGAAAACAAAGTCAAAAGAAAAAAATTGTCTTACTGGTAACCTACCTGCTTTTCCCCCTAGTAAATTATTTTTTCTCTTATATAATTTATATTTATAAAAATATATATATAAAAAATATAAATTATATTTTCTCAGTTTCCGCCCTCCTTCCCCTCCCCCTTCACTTCTTCCTCAGCTTCTCCTTCTCTTTCTTCTTTCCAAGCAGTAAAGTTTACCTGTGTCCTGGAATACTTTCCATTTGCCCTTACAAATCCACTCTCCACTTT